>NW_015506292.1:72258-85742 GCF_001515645.1 Sinocyclocheilus grahami
GTGTGTGTGTGTGTGTGTGTGTGTGTGTGTGTGTGTGTGTGTGTGTGTGTGTGTGTGTGTGAGAGAGAGTGTGTGTGAAGCTCCGGCTGTAATCACCGCTGTAAATTGATGGTTTCGGGGAGTTTTTGAAGAGCGTCTCCTGCTGAGATGAATTCTCTCTGGATGCTCAGAGCTGGATGAGTGATATTGTCTGGGCTTCGGCTGGAATTCTTGTTATTCTCATCCTCTGAAAGACTTGAATATTTGAGAAAGGTGATGCTCTCGTCTCCGGCGGGTCGTGTGAGGACAGCGGCACTCTGTAAATGTTACTATAGTAATCTAAACAGAGCTTGAAGCGCTGTGAGCGTCCACAGGTTTGCTCAGAGTTTAGTTTGTAAAAACCTTCGGTCTGTTTACAAAGAGCTGAAGTATGAAGCCGGATCACTAACAGATCACTGAGCTGAAGGGTTAGACAGATCTTTAAAAACTTTTAAAGTTTTTAATAGATTCATGTATCTTTTCATAAGCCTTAGTCAGCTAATAATAAATCCATTGTGTTGTATAAGAACTGTATTGTAGTATTTTTCCAGTGTGGTCATATTTTGGGACATGCATCCGTGTTTGCATATATTTTAAATGTTTGTTTTTATACTCAAAACTTTTATGTTGTCTGAACACTGTTTCTGGTGTGAAACAGTGCTTGGTGTTCTGGGTGGTTTCTAGGCGGTTGCTATGGGGGTCAGAGTGGTTGCTAGGGCTTGGGTGTTCTGGGTGGTTGTTAGGTGGTTGTTACCAGAGTTTAAGTGGTTGGTAGGAGGTTACTAGGGCTTGGGTGTTGCTAAGGTATTCTGGGTGGTTGTTAGGAGGTTGTTACCGGGGTTTAAGTGGTTGCTAGGAGGTTGCTAGGGCTTGGGTGTTGCTAAGGTGTTCTGGGTGGTTGTTAGGCGGTTGTTACCAGGGTTTAAGTGGTTGCTAGGAGGTTGCTAGGGCTTGGGTGTTGCTAAGGTGTTCTGGGTGGTTGTTAGGATGCTACTAGGGGGTCTGGGTGGTTGCTAGGAGGTTAGTAGGAGGTCTGGGTGGTTGCTAGGTGGTTGCTATGGGGGTCTGAGTGATTTTTAGGGCTTGGGTGTAACTAAGGTATTCTGGGTGGTTGCTAGGAGGTTGTTACTGGGGTTTAAGTGGTTGCTAGGGCTTGGGTGCTACTAGGGCGTTCTGGATGGTTGCTAGGTGTTTTGGCTCATTGCTAGGAGGTTGCTAAGGGCTGTCCTTTAGTGTGCATCTGTGGGATATTTTCACCTAAAGTAACATTTGATCTAATTTGTTTTATTTTTTGCTATCTTAATGAAATTGATGTGTTTTAGACACCGAGAACATTGAATATGTGCTGCATTGAGTGTAAGTGGATGAAACGGGGCATCTCTAAACTCACCGGTTCATAATTCACACGCCGGCTCTTCAGCCATAATGATATTTCAGAGAAAACAGCTTCCTTTCCATAAATCCCTACTATAATCCTCCAAATCACCAAAACGTTGCCGGCAGCTTAAACTCCTGATTGAAGACTGAGACGATGAACAGAATTCTATTAAATATTGACGGTAAAAACAGATGGCCACTCATACAACATCACTTCCTCCCATCAGGGGATAAACGGGTCACGAGACGTCCTGAGGTCAGACACAGAACCAGGACGCAGAATAAACACACCTCACGATGCATTAGAGCTATTAATAATATTTTAAATAATATTTAAACATTTTAATATGTTGCTCTTTATTGAAACATTTACTGCGACCACACATAAGTAGCATAATTTTTTTGGTTGTTAAAGATTAAAATAAATTTTATTTTAAAATACTAAATAAATCTTGTAAATGTTATTTAAACGTTAGTTAAAATAAGAAACATTAATATAAAAAAATTATTATTAATAAAATAACTATTTTATTAAATATAAACATGCATTTTATTTAAAAATATTAAATGTTATATTATTAGAAATATAAAATGTTTTTAAATATTTAAAACATTTAAATGTTATTTTAAAATATTAATATAGCATCGCTCTTTATTGAAACTTTTTACTCTGAATACAAAAGTAACATATGTAATTGTTTTTTTTATAAATAAACTATTATAAATAAACTGTAATTATAAACTAATAACATTAAATATTAAAAATTAAATATTTTTAAACATTAACATTTTTTATTATTACAATGCATTAGAGTTCTGAGAGCGTTTGGAATATTTCTATTTTATTTAAGAGTAATTAATTACTACCTACTCATTACATCATCAAAAGTGTAATTAGATTACTGTACTAATTACTCTCTAAAAAAAGTATTGCATTGCATTACTTTCTAAATCCCATATCAACCTCGACCGGTTGAACAGACATGAAACTGCTTTTAATTCTTTCAAATAAATAATAGAAAATTGCATAAATTATTCTTGACCAAAGTATTTAAATTGAGAAGGTCACATTTAAAACTTGCATTTTAATATTAGATGTTACATTTTGATGTTAACTCCACTATAGAATTGTTCTGCAGTGTATGTAGTATTTAATGCAATTACATCAGAAGTAATTCAATTACAGAGTAAGGAAAGTAATTAAATTACAGTAACTAATTACTTAGTAATGCATTGCATGTTCACAAGACAAATTGTGCTGCTTATTTCCATTTATACATGCAAGTTTTTATGAAACGCACAGAAAGAGTGGCTCAGTAGTGCGCCTGATCTAGTTCACTATATTAAAGAGAACATGCTGCTTTTTAATCCTCATCAAGAATTACTACATCCACAGCAACAGCAGCATAAAAAAAAAGCCCTAGATGTTTGTCTTGCATAATTGAATGAAATTAAAATGATTGAAAGTAATTAAAATGTTTGCGCTAAATATATATAAAAAAAAGAACAATCGACTCTTTTGAAGCCCCCCAGAGAAGTGAAAGTTTCCCTCAGAACACTAGAAAGCTCATTAGTGTTGTTGTTTACCTTCTCGATTCTGAGATCAAACGGGAAACGCTCTGGTTTCTGGAGCGCCAGCTATTCTTCCGAGTCCTCGCAGCTTTGGACGAACCGGGCTCCCCCCGGCCCTGGCTTTGGTTCGCTCCGCTGCCTCAGTGACTCCAGTGGGCTTGCTTTGATGGAAGGTCTCACTGCCTCAGGTAGGAGGGGGAGATTGAGGTCTTTCTTCAGCGGGAAGGTCAGGAACAGCGGCGTCTCTTTCTCTCTCGGACCCATTGGCCTCCTGGCTGCCCGCGGCTAATCGAATGAGAACAGGCCAGGAATAAATCATCTCTGGAGCGTCCTGACATCGAGCTGCTGCTGCCGAGTGAATCAGTCCAGGCTAAAGTAAACATCCATCATGCCTCTCTCTGGCAGAGCAAGAAGCGCAGCCGCGATAGTGGTACGTGTTGCTTCGTTTGTTGCGGCGCACAATAAAAAAGAGCTGAGAGCTCCAGAGCGCAGCAGACGTGTGCGCCAGGACGCTTGTTCAGTTTGCTGCCAACTCGCCTTTTATCCAAACTTTTTACTGTGAATTAGAAAGTTGTGTTGTTAAAAATTACCAATATTTTAAAATATTAAATATTAAAATAAATATTATTTTAAAATACTAAAAATTATATTATTTGAAATAAAAAAACATGTTTAAATATGAAAATTTATTTTTGTAAATATTAATATTTTATTGTCCTTTATTGAATTATTTTTACATTTATTTGTTGTTAAATCACACATATTTGTAAATATTAAGTATGAAAATAAATATGATTTTGAAGTACTTAATATTATATTATTATAATTAAAAAAACATGTTTAAATATTAACATTTAATTATTATTTAAAAATATTAATATATGATTGTCCTTTAATGAAACTTTATTTTACTGTGAATACAGAAGTTCTTAAATCACAAATATTTGTAATATTAAAAATAAATGTTTTAAAGTACTAAATACATTATTATACATATAAAACATGTTTAAATATTAACAGTTATAATTTTAAAATATGAATGTTTATTGAAACATTTTACTGTGACTACAGAAGTAGCATTGTTTATGTTGCTAAGATAACATATTTTGAAATATTAAATATGAATATTATTTTAAAATATTAAAGATTATACTTTTAGAAAAATAAAACTAAATGACTAAATATTAACATTAAAATAATATTTTAAAATATAATGTCCTTTTTTTTCTACAGAAGTACCATACTTTATTTGTTGTTAAAAACTACAAATACTTTTTTTAAATATAGACATGAATATTATCTTAAAATATGAAATATTATATTACTACAATTATAAAACATTTTTAAATATTAACATTTAAACATTATTTTAAAATAATTAATTATCACCCTTTATTGAAACTTTTTACTGTGAATACAAAAGTAGCATTATTTATTTGTTGTTTAAAAAAAAAGTCTAATATTTATGGCAAATAACTTTAAATATAAAAAATTAAATATTATTTTTAAATATTAAATATTATGCTATTAAACATCCAATATTAAAAATTATTATTTTAAAATATTAACTATATAATATTATTAAAATCATTTAGTAAACCCCCCTCCCCAAGAAGTATGCTTTCTGTTTATTAGCTACATAATTAGGATTAATTACTAGGATGTGTCTGAAGTACTAAATGAATCATTAAGGAAACAGAATCATTCAGTGCAATTGAAATCTGAACCATATTAGATAAATTGTTACGATTCTCATTCATATTCCTTTTACAGTTTTGCATCAGGACTGATGGTTATCCAGCTCTTCATAACTCATAGCTCATTCCAGTATGTAGTGTATTATCCTCCCAAGTGATTTCATATATTAGTTTGTCTGCTCATTTACGTCTGTGTGTTTCTCGTATCAGTAGTCAGTCGTTCAAAGTTGTGCTGAAGCTGAAGTGTTTCCTCCTCCGCTTGCTAACCTCTCTGATGCTAGAGTTCGTCTGGTTCCTTCGAGACGCTCTTCATGCAGCTTCTGGAGAGGAGCACTGTCTCGATGCACAGCGATGTTGAGACTCCAGCAAACACCTACCAGCCGGCGGCAGCATAGCGAGCGCAAGCCAACGCAGAGCGCTATTCTGAAACAATGAGGGTGGAGTGTAGGCTTTAAATTTCACACCACTATTTCAGTCATTCATGAACCCCAAGCCCTGAGGAGATGAAACACAAAGATCTCAGCAGAGCTTTCATCAAAACAAACCCCCACAAGATTCCCTCAAAGCTTCGCTGAACCAGTTTATCTCACAGCGTCAGCGCTGTATTACAGCTGTTTATGATTGATGAACAACATGCCGCATTAATGCACCTGATAACAGCTTCAAACGTGCTTTACAGACCAAAAGTAGTTGTATTATTTATACTATAGTATATTTAATAGTATAGCGTATTAAGTTATTATTTGGTATGTTTAAATTAATTATATAAATCTTCATGTATATAGTTGTACATAAAATTGTTTAATTTAATTATATTATTTCATTATATACATTTATACTGTGTCTGTATATATACAGAGAGAGAGAGTATGTAGTATATGTCATAGTATACTATATTTTACTCCTTTGTAGTACATTTAACTTTATTTATATAAATTTACATTTTATAATAATTATACATTAAAGGTGGTTGCTAGGAGCTTGCAAGGGGGTCTGGGTGGTTGCTAGGAGGTTTCTTGGGCTTGTGTGTTGTTAAGGTGTTCTGTGTGGTTGCTAGGAGCTTGCTAGGGGGTCTGGGTGGTTGCTACGAAGTTGCTACAGGGGTCTGAGTGGTTGCTAGGAGCTTGCTAGGGGGTCTGGGTGGTTGCTAGGAAGTTGCTACAGGGCTCTGAGTGGTTGCTAGGAGGTTTCTTGGGCTTGGGTGTTGCTAAGGTGTTCTGGATGGTTGCTAGGAGCTTGCTAGGGGTTCTGGGTGGTTGCTAGGAAGTTGCTACAAGGGTTTGAGTGGTTGCTAGGAGGTTTCTTGGGCTTGGGTGTTGCTAAGGTGTTCTGGGTGGTTGCTAGGAAGTTGCTACAGGGGTTTGAGTGGTTGCTAGGAGGTTTCTTGGGCTTGGGTGATGCTAAGGTGTTCTGGGTGGTTGCTAGGAAGTTGCTATGGGGGTCTGGTGGTTGCTAGGAGGTTTCTAGGGCTTGGGTGTTGCTAAGGTGTTCTGGGTGGTTGCTAGGAAGTTGCTATGGAGGTCTGGTGGTTGCTAGGAGATTTCTAGGTCTTGGGTGTTGCTAAGGTGTTCTGGGTGGTTGCTAGGAAGTTGCTATGGAGGTCTGGTGGTTGCTAGGAGATTTCTAGGTCTTGGGTGTTGCTAAGGTGTTCTGGGTGGTTGCTAGGAGGTTGCTAAGGTGTTTAGGGTGGTTGCTAGGGTCTGGTTGGTTGCTTTGTGGTTGCTAAGGTCTTCATAGTGGTTGCTAGGAAAATGCTAGGGTTGTCTGGATGGTTGCTACGGTTTTCCTGGGTGGTTGCAAAGGTGTTGCTAAGGTGCTCAAAGCCTAAGATCTAAAAGCTGAAATCAGTCTAGTAAAACATAATTCAGTCAGATGACTGTGTATTCATTTGTAGGATGTTAGTTTGACTGCTCATGGGATTGCTATCGAACTCGTGACCCTCTGATTCATAAAGCAAACTCATTGATTGAGTGTGCGCGGCGGCTCGTTCCTGGATAACTGATGCGCTGGTGTGTTTCTGTCGATGGGTCGATGCTAATGTTGTCCAGCGGTGGTCTCCAGGTAGTTAGCAGTAATTGCTGACAGATAATCTTCAGCACTTGTAAATTAGATTTTAAAGAATCACATGGGAAGAATTGATTCTTTCATTTGTGTGTATAGAGTGAACACCAGGAACTAGTGCGCTGCATTAACACGCATAGTAATGTTAAATCAGGGATTCCCAAACTTCCCAAAATCCTCCGAACACTTTAGGGATGCACCGAAATTTCGGCCGTCGAAAATTTTCGGCTAAAAATGGCATTTTCGGATTTTGGCCAAAAGAGAAAAAAATGCGCCGACTGGACATTTGTATAGTGTACTTGTTCCTGTTTGCAATAGCGCTGCTGTGCAACGTCTCGTTCACACGCTCTGATAATAATAGCTTTGTAGGACTTTACATTATTCGGATAATTAGTTAAACTGAATAAAAATAAAATATTGATATTTAATATTAATATATTTCTGTCCAATTTTATAGTGTTACTTACAATAAAAGTGTGGTGATTTTATTGGCTTGTGTTTTTTAAAATTCAGTATCTTTAAAATTATTGAGTTAAATTAAAAAGCCTTACAAAATTACTTTATATTATTTAATAAAACAATAAATAATTATTACAAAGCATTTCCGGAATTTTAATTTCGGTGCATCCCTAGTTGAAATATTTCAATAATATATCATATTCACATGTTCACGGTTCTTTGTTCACATTATTATTATATTATATATTATATTATAGTTTTTAGATGTTATTTTGATATTTTTGGTTTTCATAATTTTAGTTAAACGTTTATCAGCTGTGTTGTGTGTTTTTTACATTTTTATTTTTAGTAAGTGTTTTATTTGGATTAGATTTATTTTTAAATTTTAGATATTTTGATTTTACATTTTTATGATTTTATTCATTTTTATTCGTTTTATTTTTAAATAATTTATGTATTTTGATTTTACACATGATGTTTTATTTTCATATATTTTATATATGAAAGGATCATGCATTTTAATTTTATATTTTTATGACTGAATTAATTCAAGCTTGTTATTTGAGCGTGTGATGTTTGTAGATAGAGTTTGAGGCTGTTCTGTTGTTCGTGCCATAGAGAGCAAATATTTTACTACAAATATAAACTGAACAAGATGAATTTCACCAATTATTAATGTGAGACGGATGATAAATCTGAGATGATCGAGCCGCATGAGAAGGTCAAGCCGGTTTAGCTCCTGATCCGGTTCTGTGTTGAACCTGTGATCACACACTCAGATCTGCTGCCGCTTTTCTCCCAAATTATTTCTGGATTATGAAAATCCGGCGCGTCTGATCCGCAGCTGCTGCTTTGATCTTCTGGCTGTCAATTAAGAGTCATTAGTGTTCAGCACAGCGGGCTTCATTTCAAAGACGCTCCGCTCGTTAAAACACCTCATCAGGTTTGTGGAGCAGGTTTGGGAGGTTTAGCAGCAGCGGTTCTCTTGAGCTGTTCAGGGGAACCCGGCTGCCTTTTCCGAGCAAGAGTTATTACTTCATTTATTGAGCAGGAGCTGTAAATGCATCAAAACCAGCACCGATCGCACTCTCTCCTCGGACTTTCTCATTTTTGTATCTTTTTCTTGTCTAAATCGTTCCCTGTAGTGGTTCAAGATGTGCAAAAGATGTGGTCGAGGGGTTTGTGCGTTGATGTCTGTAGTGGCTACATAAATAAATAAATTATACAAAATGTTAACTGAAATAAAGTATTACAAAAATTTCATATATGTGACCCTGGACCACAAAACCAATAAATAATTTTTCCATTGATGTATGGTTTGTTAGGATCGGACAATATCTGAAAATCTGGAATCTGAGGGTGCAAAAAAATCTAAATATTGAGAAAATCATCTTTAAAGTTGTTCAAATGAAGATCTTAGCAATGCATATTACTAATCAAACATTAAGTTTTGATATATTTACAGTAGGACATTTACAAAATATCTTCATGGAACATGATTTTTACTTAATATCCTAATGATTTTTGGCATAAAAGAGAAATGTATAATTGTGACCCATACAATGTATTGTTGGCTATTGCTACAAATATCCCCCAGCGACTCAACACTGCTTTTGTGCTGCAGGGTCACATATTTTCTCATTTTTGTTTAATTTAACTTCAAGCACTAAAATAACTAAAACTAAAGCTGAAATAAAACGTGTATATACACATATTGACATTTAAAAAATATAAATTCAAAAACAACAAAATAACTAAAACTTTCAAATGAAAATGGAAATTCCAAAAATAAAAGCTCACTCAAAATATATTTAAAAAAACTATAATATAGTATCTCACTGATCCTAAAATAACACTGCTGGCTAGTCTTGGTCATGATTGACTAATGCTTTATTTCAAATGTAACATTTTAATACAAATAAAACTGAACTGAGACTAAAATAAAAATTAAATAAAAACACAAAAGAAAAGGACTTCAAGCGGTGTGGGTTGACTCGTGTTGGGTTAGAGATGGAACGCTGAGATACTGCGGTATATAGAGTTTTATTTTTGTGTTTTCGGTTCTCATTTTAATTTTAATACAAAATATTAGCAGTTTTGCTGTCATTGTTGTGTTTTTAGATCTTTGTTTGTTTTCTTTATAATTTGTTACAATTTGATCTGTTTTGTTGATTTTTATTTTATATTATTTATTCTATTTTTTTTATTTTATTTTGTATTTTTAGTTTTCATTATTTTAGTTAAAATTTAGCAGTTTTGTCATTTTTTTATTTTGTATTATAATATTTATTACAATTTTTAGATTTTATTTTTATATTTTTGGGTTTCATTATAATTTTAATTAACGCTTTAGTAATTTAGGTTTGTTTTTGTCCCTTTTATAATTAAAAAAAAAATGTTTTTGTCTATATAGTCTGTCTATATTGTATAGTTTTTCAGTTTTATAAAATTTTATTTCTGTGTTTTTGAATTTCAACAGGTTTTGATTTAATGACTCTAAAAACGTTTTAACCAAAAATGTTCTTTTTTTAATCATTATTTTATTATAGAATTCTCAAAATTGGTTTGAAGCACTTTGACAACCTGAATTAACCTTGGCTTGTCATAAAAAGGTAAAATTCTTTGTTTTTAATTAAAAAAAATATATCAATATTACTTTAAAACAAAACATTTTTGTGAAGAATTTCAGCTTTTTAATGAGACTCTAATTTAATGATGTATGAGGGGTTGCACCTGCAAAATATTTTTGACTTTATGACCCTCAAAAATATCAAGATTAATTTTAATTAAGAAACTGAAAGCTTGTTTGTTCTAGAAGAGCATTCAAGCTATTGTCTGTATGATTTGCATAATTAATGCTTTTTTTTGAATGAATGAATAGACTTCACACTGGTCTTTGGTCCAGTGTTTTATCATCAGTGCCTCATTAAAAATACAACACTGACGTGATGCTGTAATCCGTTTGTGAGGAAGCATCATGCATCGGCTGAAATGTTAAAAATGCAGCACATGTCGGGACTTAAAAGACATGAGAGCCCTGCTTAAATATTGAAAACATAAATTTTGTTCTGGTGTTGCTGGTGTTTTTCTTTTGGAGAGAATAAAGAGTCTGGAGACGAGCGGATCGATCGCGGGACGAGAGAACAGACTTTCATGTGAACTCAATGTCGGAGGGAATGAAGCATTTGCTCGGGCATCAATTAAAGCAACAGAGCGGGATTTTTCTCTGTTTGTTAGGGAAGGTGAGCGGAGATGATCAGACGTGTGTGAGTATGAGTGTGAGAGAGTGTGTGTGTGAGTGTGAGAGAGAGAGAGTGTGTGTGTGAGTGTGAGAGAGAGAGAGTGTGTGTGTTTTAGATATTTTGATTTTACATTTTTATGATTTTATTCATTTTTATTCGTTTTATTTTTAAATAATTTATGTATTTTGATTTTACACATGATGTTTTATTTTCATATATTTTATATATGAAAGGATCATGCATTTTAATTTTATATTTTTATGACTGAATTAATTCAAGCTTGTTATTTGAGCGTGTGATGTTTGTAGATAGAGTTTGAGGCTGTTCTGTTGTTCGTGCCATAGAGAGCAAATATTTTACTACAAATATAAACTGAACAAGATGAATTTCACCAATTATTAATGTGAGACGGATGATAAATCTGAGATGATCGAGCCGCATGAGAAGGTCAAGCCGGTTTAGCTCCTGATCCGGTTCTGTGTTGAACCTGTGATCACACACTCAGATCTGCTGCCGCTTTTCTCCCAAATTATTTCTGGATTATGAAAATCCGGCGCGTCTGATCCGCAGCTGCTGCTTTGATCTTCTGGCTGTCAATTAAGAGTCATTAGTGTTCAGCACAGCGGGCTTCATTTCAAAGACGCTCCGCTCGTTAAAACACCTCATCAGGTTTGTGGAGCAGGTTTGGGAGGTTTAGCAGCAGCGGTTCTCTTGAGCTGTTCAGGGGAACCCGGCTGCCTTTTCCGAGCAAGAGTTATTACTTCATTTATTGAGCAGGAGCTGTAAATGCATCAAAACCAGCACCGATCGCACTCTCTCCTCGGACTTTCTCATTTTTGTATCTTTTTCTTGTCTAAATCGTTCCCTGTAGTGGTTCAAGATGTGCAAAAGATGTGGTCGAGGGGTTTGTGCGTTGATGTCTGTAGTGGCTACATAAATAAATAAATTATACAAAATGTTAACTGAAATAAAGTATTACAAAAATTTCATATATGTGACCCTGGACCACAAAACCAATAAATAATTTTTCCATTGATGTATGGTTTGTTAGGATCGGACAATATCTGAAAATCTGGAATCTGAGGGTGCAAAAAAATCTAAATATTGAGAAAATCATCTTTAAAGTTGTTCAAATGAAGATCTTAGCAATGCATATTACTAATCAAACATTAAGTTTTGATATATTTACAGTAGGACATTTACAAAATATCTTCATGGAACATGATTTTTACTTAATATCCTAATGATTTTTGGCATAAAAGAGAAATGTATAATTGTGACCCATACAATGTATTGTTGGCTATTGCTACAAATATCCCCCAGCGACTCAACACTGCTTTTGTGCTGCAGGGTCACATATTTTCTCATTTTTGTTTAATTTAACTTCAAGCACTAAAATAACTAAAACTAAAGCTGAAATAAAACGTGTATATACACATATTGACATTTAAAAAATATAAATTCAAAAACAACAAAATAACTAAAACTTTCAAATGAAAATGGAAATTCCAAAAATAAAAGCTCACTCAAAATATATTTAAAAAAACTATAATATAGTATCTCACTGATCCTAAAATAACACTGCTGGCTAGTCTTGGTCATGATTGACTAATGCTTTATTTCAAATGTAACATTTTAATACAAATAAAACTGAACTGAGACTAAAATAAAAATTAAATAAAAACACAAAAGAAAAGGACTTCAAGCGGTGTGGGTTGACTCGTGTTGGGTTAGAGATGGAACGCTGAGATACTGCGGTATATAGAGTTTTATTTTTGTGTTTTCGGTTCTCATTTTAATTTTAATACAAAATATTTGCAGTTTTGCTGTCATTGTTGTGTTTTTAGATCTTTGTTTGTTTTCTTTATAATTTGTTACAATTTGATCTGTTTTGTTGATTTTTATTTTATATTATTTATTCTATTTTTTTTATTTTATTTTGTATTTTTAGTTTTCATTATTTTAGTTAAAATTTAGCAGTTTTGTCATTTTTTTATTTTGTATTATAATATTTATTACAATTTTTAGATTTTATTTTTATATTTTTGGTTTTCATTATAATTTTAATTAACGCTTTAGTAATTTAGGTTTGTTTTTGTCCCTTTTATAATTACAATTTTTTTTTTGTCTATATAGTCTGTCTATATTGTATAGTTTTTCAGTTTTATAAAATTTTATTTCTGTGTTTTTGAATTTCAACAGGTTTTGATTTAATGACTCTAAAAACGTTTTAACCAAAAATGTTCTTTTTTTAATCATTATTTTATTATAGAATTCTCAAAATTGGTTTGAAGCACTTTGACAACCTGAATTAACCTTGGCTTGTCATAAAAAGGTAAAATTCTTTGTTTTTAATTAAAAAAAATATATCAATATTACTTTAAAACAAAACATTTTTGTGAAGAATTTCAGCTTTTTAATGAGACTCTAATTTAATGATGTATGAGGGGTTGCACCTGCAAAATATTTTTGACTTTATGACCCTCAAAAATATCAAGATTAATTTTAATTAAGAAACTGAAAGCTTGTTTGTTCTAGAAGAGCATTCAAGCTATTGTCTGTATGATTTGCATAATTAATGCTTTTTTTTGAATGAATGAATAGACTTCACACTGGTCTTTGGTCCAGTGTTTTATCATCAGTGCCTCATTAAAAATACAACACTGACGTGATGCTGTAATCCGTTTGTGAGGAAGCATCATGCATCGGCTGAAATGTTAAAAATGCAGCACATGTCGGGACTTAAAAGACATGAGAGCCCTGCTTAAATATTGAAAACATAAATTTTGTTCTGGTGTTGCTGGTGTTTTTCTTTTGGAGAGAATAAAGAGTCTGGAGACGAGCGGATCGATCGCGGGACGAGAGAGCAGACTTTCATGTGAACTCAATGTCGGAGGGAATGAAGCATTTGCTCGGGCATCAATTAAAGCAACAGAGCGGGATTTTTCTCTGTTTGTTTGGGAAGGTGAGCGGAGATGATCAGACGTGTGTGAGTGTGAGAGAGAGAGAGTGTGTGTGTGAGTGTGAGAGAGAGTGTGTGAGTGTGAGAGAGAGAGAG
>NW_015506292.1:86395-93895 GCF_001515645.1 Sinocyclocheilus grahami
GTGTGAGAGTGTGTGTGTGTGTGTGTGTGTGAGTGTGAGAGAGAGAGAGTGTGTGTGTGTGTGTGTGTGTGTGTGTGTGTGAGAGTGTGTGTTTGAGTGTGCGTGTGTGTCGCTCAGTGTTTAGCCTCGACTTTGGCTGAAGTATTGATGTGCCATCAGGCCCTGTGGAAACAGTTTTCGTGTCAGAGTTAATAAGACGAGCGCCGCAGACGTCTGGACTCTGTCGAGATATGCAGAGCCTCCAGCGCACAGCGGCATTCTGGGACTGTTTGCACAGATGAGCTAATCGAATGCCTTTCGCACAGCAAAAGGGAGTTTCGTAAAGCCAAAGCTTAGTATAAACTAAAATACTGTGAGAAATTATGACTCTCACGAAAACATGTTCACATCATGTTTCACCCTTACATCAAAAAATGACATATTTCCCTGATTATTTAACACATTTTACCCCAAAAATGTCCTTCTTTAATAATACTTTACCTTATGTAAAAAAAAAGATTTACATAATTTAAAATATAAAATTTAATTTATATTACAATACACATTTTACTAAATTGCTATTAAATTACTTTTTTTTTACTTTTTTCTAATTTTAATTAATTTTTTTTTACTTTTTTTAAATGTCTAAATAGTTTATTACATTTTAGTTTTAAGTTTTAATTTATGTTTTATTATTTAATAATTATTTAATTCTTTAAAGTATTTAATTTATTTTTATTTTAGTACTTCAAGTTAAACTAAACAAAAATGAAAACTCTTGCTTTAGCACATTAATTGTTTTTTTGTATATATATTACATTTTATGTCAATTAACATTTATTTAAATAATTAAATTTTTTATGGATTGTTTTTAGTTAACAGTAATGACCCTGGGATGGGTTTCATTAAAATTATCTATAATTATCTATTTTTAACACATTTTGATTTAATGACTCACGTCACGTTTTTAAAATATAAATATTATTTTAAAACAAAACATTTCTTTCAAGAATTTCAGCTTTTTAGCGAGACTCATATTTGACCCTATAGCCAAAAAATTAAAGACTCAAGACGACTTTTTGCACATTGTCATTATTTTAATGATGATTAAACGCATTTTAATTTATATTAATATTAAAATGCACTTCTTAATACTTTAATGAATCTGGCAATTTACTTATAAAATATATAATTTAGATAATTTAAAATATATAATTTATATAACATTATAAATTGTATTAAGTTACAGTTAAATTACTAATGTACTATTCCATTTTTTTAATAAATCAAATGAATTATTGATGATAATTTGATTCATGATTCTTTCTCTCAGTTCACAGTATTCTCAGTGCCAATTCATCATAGCCATCACTGCAATTTTACATTACATGAGAAATACTGTAATACAGTAACTTTCTAAATTTAATTATTTTTTTTAATTGTACAAGTTCAACAATATTACAATAATTGGAATTTGGGTCTAAAATATGTGTTCAATTTTTAATGAAAATAGTCACAATGCAAAAAAAAAAAAATCCTATAACAGGCTTATTTTATTTTAATATTTATTTATTTTATTTAGTTTAGTTTTGTTTTGGGATGAAGTGTGACGTGGACAGGTTTTCTTAAATTGATGCTTGGTGTAATCGAGTACATTGGACCGTTTGCGACTGCAGAGAGCTCGAGTGGAGACACAGGTGAGATTACGCGGGGTGTTGGTCAGAAGAAACACCTGAGAACCAGTAAACGTGTTTTTCTTTCCTCTGGGCAGCAGCTGTTTGAATAAAAAGAGATGCATGTGTTTAAGTGTGTTAGTTTTAGTGAAGCTGTGCATGTGATCAGTGTGTGTTCGTTCCCATGACTCAGAGCCCTCTTCATCCTGACAGCGACACGCTCCCAGATCAAGCACCAAACCAACCCAAACCGCGAGCTGTTTGTTCACAAAATGTAGTTGATCATGTCAAATCTGGCGTCTCCTTTTCACATCAGCGAGCAGAAGATGTTGCATGCTGTCAAAATAAAAGAGCAGACGTGAGAGACGCAGTCATTACACTCGAACCCCGACCGCGACGCCCGAAATAAATTCACACAATTCAATCGCGCTTATTCTGAGCCAGATCCTCCGCTCCTGGCCGTGTGCATCGCGAAGATGAGTGGAAAAGCAGATTCATGCTCAGAAATGTCATGCAAACATCAGAACGCTGAGAGAGAAATGTTGTGATGGATGTTAATATTGATGGCTGTGCTTGAGCCGCTCTCCGGCGCGGTAACGTAAACAGCACTTGTGTTTGCAGCACCAGATGAAAACGAGCGAGAACGGTTTCGACTCGAGGAGAACAAGCGCTGGCTAACGGTGATGATGTTCTCCAGCAGTGTGCAGTGACCGATTGATTGGCGTTGATTATGCAGGAGTTCCATTGATTGACAGAATTAATTATTCTTCACACCGACTGAATGAATGAATGAATGAGAATGTGTTCAATTTTTAATGAAAATAGTCACAATGCAAAAAAAAAAAAATCCTATAACAGGCTTATTTTATTTTAATATTTATTTATTTTATTTAGTTTAGTTTTGTTTTGGGATGAAGTGTGACGTGGACAGGTTTTCTTAAATTGATGCTTGGTGTAATCGAGTACATTGGACCGTTTGCGACTGCAGAGAGCTCGAGTGGAGACACAGGTGAGATTACGCGGGGTGTTGGTCAGAAGAAACACCTGAGAACCAGTAAACGTGTTTTTCTTTCCTCTGGGCAGCAGCTGTTTGAATAAAAAGAGATGCATGTGTTTAAGTGTGTTAGTTTTAGTGAAGCTGTGCATGTGATCAGTGTGTGTTCGTTCCCATGACTCAGAGCCCTCTTCATCCTGACAGCGACACGCTCCCAGATCAAGCACCAAACCAACCCAAACCGCGAGCTGTTTGTTCACAAAATGTAGTTGATCATGTCAAATCTGGCGTCTCCTTTTCACATCAGCGAGCAGAAGATGTTGCATGCTGTCAAAATAAAAGAGCAGACGTGAGAGACGCAGTCATTACACTCGAACCCCGACCGCGACGCCCGAAATAAATTCACACAATTCAATCGCGCTTATTCTGAGCCAGATCCTCCGCTCCTGGCCGTGTGCATCGCGAAGATGAGTGGAAAAGCAGATTCATGCTCAGAAATGTCATGCAAACATCAGAACGCTGAGAGAGAAATGTTGTGATGGATGTTAATATTGATGGCTGTGCTTGAGCCGCTCTCCGGCGCGGTAACGTAAACAGCACTTGTGTTTGCAGCACCAGATGAAAACGAGCGAGAACGGTTTCGACTCGAGGAGAACAAGCGCTGGCTAACGGTGATGATGTTCTCCAGCAGTGTGCAGTGACCGATTGATTGGCGTTGATTATGCAGGAGTTCCATTGATTGACAGAATTAATTATTCTTCACACCGACTGAATGAATGAATGAATGAGAATCTATCTATCTATCTATCTATCTATCTATCTATCTATCTATCTATCTATCTATCTATCTATCTATCTATCTATCTATCTGTCTATCTATCTATCTGCCTATCTATCTGTGATTCTGTCCTTTTATCATCCATCCATCCATCCATCCATCCATCATTCTGTCTTTTCATCCATCCATCCATCTGTCTTTTCATCCATCCATCATTCTGTCCTTACATCAGCCATCCATCCATCTGTCTTTTCAGCCATCCATCCATCATTCTGTCCTTACATCATCCATCCATCCATCCATCCATCATTCTGTCTTTTCATCCATCCATCCATCCATCATTCTGTCTTTTCATCCAGCCACCCATCCTTCTGTCTTTTCATCCATCCATCCATCCATCCATCATCCATCATTCTCTTTTCATCCATCCATCCATCCATCCATCCATCCATCCATCCATCATTCTGTCTTTTCATCATCCATCCATCCATCATTCTGCCTTTTCATCCATCCATCCATCATTCTCTTTTCATCCATCCATCCATCCATCCATCATTCTGTCTTTTCATCATCCATCCATCCATCATTCTGTCTTTTCATCCATCCATCCATCCATCCATCCATCTGTCTTTTCATCCATCCATCCATCCATCTGTCTTTTCATCCATCCATCCATCCATCTGTCTTTTCATCCATCCATCCATCCATCTGTCTTTTCATCCATCCATCCATCCATCTGTCTTTTCATCCATCCATCCATCCATCTGTCTTTTCATCCATCCATCCATCCATCTGTCTTTTCATCCATCCATCCATCCATCTGTCTTTTCATCCATCCATCCATCCATCTGTCTTTTCATCCATCCATCCATCCATCTGTCTTTTCATCCATCCATCCATCCATCTGTCTTTTCATCCATCCATCCATCCATCTGTCTTTTCATCCATCCATCCATCCATCTGTCTTTTCATCCATCCATCATTCCATCTGTCTTTCCATCCATCCATCCATCATTCTGTCCTTACATCATCCATCCATCCATCCATCCATCCATCCATCATTCTGTCTTTTCATCCATCCATCTGTCTTTTCATCCATCCATCCATCCATCTGTCTTTTCATCATCCATCCATCCATCAAATCTCAAATCTTTCATGACTGTCAAGTCAACATTCCTAGACTGTCTTGTCTAACTTTTAATATTTATTTATTATTTTTAAATTTTTTTTAGCTTTTTTTCATTTCAGTTAATTCAAACTCTACTTTGTTACATTCAAATTCAAATCGTAATTCTGCATCCTGTTTGCCACCTAGGTTCAAATTCAGGAATTGAATTTAAAGTGTTCTCAATTCAGTTATCAATTATGCACAATCCTACCGTATATGCATAATTTACCAATAACACAATTATTATTATTATTCACAATATTTACTCAGTCCACTAAAATAATGCATTAACTAAATAAGAATGATGATTTTTCCACATTTGCACCATATTGGCGTTTGGTATTTCAAACGGCCTGCTGATATATGTTGGTGTGTGACTGGTTTTGAGGTTGTAAACATCCCGGTTGTGTCCTCTCCTCTCTGCAGAAGACTGTCTCCTGGAGAAACCCTACACAGTCTGCGGCTACAGTCAAGGCAAAGATGACGACTTTGACTGGGAGCAGATCAACACCAAGCAGAAACCCTCCTCAGAGCCCTGGCTGCCGTCAGGTCAGTGAGTCCTGGTGCTTTAGAGCTGGCTGTCATGATTAGTGGTCGACTGATATATCACTAAGACCGATATATCGGCCGATATTTGGCATTTTTCAAATATCGGCGTCGGCCGATAAGTTTTTCTGTTTGGCCGATGCGTTCGAGGCGGGACTTTTATTTTGACGCCGCTGAGAGTGTCTGCGCTTGAGCACACAGTGCTCACGTTCTTCTCCCTCTTGTTCGCCGTCGTCGTTAGCAGTTCTGTCTAATACGGATAGAAGTCTGTCTAATAATCCGATAGAACTGTTAAACAAAGGAATTAAAATGTATACAAAAAGTATTATAACGATTGATTTTATATTATTAGTAATAGAAAGGCAAACATAATACTTTCTCGTTTGCCGTCAGCATTCAGCAAATACGCATTTATATCATTCAAACAAATCTTTGAGTGGCTAATGAACATTTAATTTCACAAACCTTGCAGACTTAGTCGACTCCAGCTGTGAGATCTTGTGAAGTGTGCGTGTGATCTGCATGATCGCGTGTTCTCTGCGTGACTTTCGGTCCGTGCAAATTGAATGCTTTAAACATTAAATTCGTGATTTTAAATTATGCTGCGCTTTATGCATTTACCCAAGGTCATATTCATGTCATTTTCACTGTGTGCTGTACGTAAAGTGAGTGTTACCTTGGCTTTATTTGAAAAAAATATGATTCCCAATGCACACAAACTTCCCAGAATACGGAGTGCTCTGTTGGTTACAGTTTACTTACTTTTTAATTATATTTTTATTAAATATTTCTTTATTTGTGCAAAATACTTTGTCATCTAAAGTATAAGTATGTTTATTTTACAAATTTATTTTTTAAGCCATTTTCAAATGATTTCAAATTTCTTAAATATTAATTAAAATAAATACAATTATATCGGCCATCAGCTACCCTGCTTTCCAAGATATCGGCATCGACATCGGCTGTCAAGAAACCAATATCGGTCGACCACTAGTCATGATGAATGGCCTGACTCATGCTGATGCGTTTGAATGGAGTTTGAGGCAGCATTGTGTCTCTTTGATTCATTATTTCAGCATGTGTTCAGAGTCGATTTGATAAACCCTGTCGGACAGACTCCTGCTACGCCACTTAAATAGGTTTTAATGGGAAGGTGAAACTCTGATCTGTTCTGCAGAGAATCCAGTGAGAGAGCCAGACTTGAGTACTTGAGTACAGACTTGGGGAAAAACAGATTTGTGAACAGGAGGCATTTATTTTAGTATCATTCATTTACTATTGGGCAGTTTTTGTTAATATTTTGAATTAGATTTGATTTTCATATTTTCTGTTTTCACTTGAATTTTAGTAATTTTGTTGTTTTTTTTGGTCTTTTTTTAATAGTCTGTTTTTTTAAGTGTCTTATTTATTTATTTTTTAGTTGTATTAATTTTAGTACTTCAAATTAAATAGTATTAAATAGTATTTTATTTTACTTAACATTTATTTTAAGTAATTAAAATATTTTTATTTATTTATTTATTTGTATTAATTTTTGCACTTCAAATTAAATAGTATTAAATAGTATTTTATTTTACTTAACATTTATTTTAAGCAATTAAAATATTTTTTTTTATTTTTTATTTGTATTAATTTTAGTACTTCAAATTAAATAGTATTAAATAGTATTTTATTTCACTTAACATTTATTTTAAGCAATTAAAATATTTTTATTTATTTATTTATTTGTATTAATTTTAGTACTTCAAATTAAATAGTATTAAATAGTATTTTATTTTACTTAACATTTATTTTAAGTAATTAAAATATTTTTATTTATTTATTTATTTGTATTAATTTTAGTACTTCAAATTAAATAGTATTAAATAGTATTTTATTTCACTTAACATTTATTTTAAGCAATTAAAATATATTTTTTAATTTTTTATTTGTATTAATTTTAGTACTTCAAATTAAATAGTATTAAATAGTGTTTTATTTCACTTAACATTTATTTTAAGCAATTAAAATATTTTTATTTATTTATTTGTATTAATTTTAGTACTTCAAATGAAATAGTATTAAATAGCATTCCGTCGGTCTTAGTACACGATGTAACTACAGAAGAGTCCAGTTTTAAATAGGAAAAATATTGAAACTCTTTGGTCATTTTTGAGCGAGATGCTAACGGTCTAATCAGATTCAATGATCTATGCTAAGCTAAGCTAAAAGTGCTACCGCCAGACCCGGAGATCAGCTGAATGGATTCGAAAACGGTAAAATTCAACTGTTTAACTCGAGGGGAGTTGGAAAATGAGCCTATTGTCAAAAATAGCGGAGTGTTCCTTTAAGAGTGAAAAACTGCTTTTTCAGTCCTAAACCG
>NW_015506292.1:99288-119964 GCF_001515645.1 Sinocyclocheilus grahami
AACCGGGTGTGTTAGATGAGTGAGACAGTGCTGGGCTCCAGGACAGTTTTGAAAACCATTTCAGAGACATGTTCTTAAACGTGACTCATATAAAATATATCACATGCATGCACAAGGCAGCTTTAATCGCCTTTTTAGTAACTTCGTAACTTAAGTGACCACGGCATTGCATGCACGTAGTTTATTTTGTGCTTTGATGTGAAAGGATACAGGCTACAGCACGCCGGCGCCTTCGTGCGTGCAATTGAAGATCACACGCAGCGAGCACAGTACCGTTTCCACGCTCGCTTGAGTCGTGCCTGGCGCTGAAGAGAAGAGGAGCGCACGAGAATGCACTCCTTGTCAAGAGAATAAGTGACAGAAGCAGTAGTTGTGAGTGGTGGCCAACCCTAGCCCCGCCCCTGCGTTAATTGCGTTAAATATTTTTAATTTTGACACCACTAACAAATATATATATAAATATATATATACACTCATATAAATGGAAATATTTAAATAATAATAATAATAATAACAATAAAATTAATTAATTTAGAACACTTCCCAGAATGCCATTACATCTTTCTTTCTCTGTACGCATGTGTTGATATGTGCATTTGTTGATATTTATTATGAATATTTATTTTATTTATATAATATTCCTGCTTTATTTCCAGTGCTTCAGTGAAGTTTTGTTCGTTCTTTTATCCGAGCGTCCAGTGTGTTTGAATTGTCGACGTTCATTCAGTGAAAGACCTTGAGCGTTCGCTGTAGTAAGTATGGAGTGTTTGGTTGTGAGTGAGCTAATGTGATCAAAAAGGCTTAACTCTGACGAATGCTGTTTATTTGGATTATATTATTCCATCAGTCCTGAGGGCTCCGGCTCCAAACACCGGATCATTCGCACCACATTAAAAAGCTATTTGTGAGCGTGTCGTCGGTGCCGGGAGCGCGCTGTTAATTTCCCGTGTCGGGGCGAGTTATCAAGGCAAGTTTATTTATATAGCACATTTCGTACACAATGGTAATTCAAAGTGCTTTACATAAAATAAAGTCAAATAATCATAAAAAAAAAATAAAACAAGGAATTTAAAAACTTTGAAGAGGATTTAAAAACTGATTTCAAATTAAAAAATGATTATACATACATAAAATACAGTGCAATCAGTTCGGACGTCGCACAGTGCTCATTCAGTAAATGCACAGCTAAACAGATGAGTTTTGAGTCTGCATTTAAATGTGACTAATGTTTTAGCACATCTGATCTCTTCTGGAAGCTGATTCCAGCTGCGGCGGCATAATAACTAAAAGCACATTCCCCTTGTTTTGTGTGAACCCTTGGTGTTTCTAACGGACTCAATCCTAATGATCTGAGTGCTCTGTTAGGTTTATATTCAGTGAACATATCTGCAGTGTATTTAGGTCCTAGGCCAGGGGTTCTCAAAGTCTACATTCAAAGGTCCAAATCTGTCTGGACCAGAATAATTGGTTATTACAAAACTTGTTTTTAATAAACATACATAACATTGTAATAGTAATAGTAGCCTAACTCATAGTAATAATACATGGCTCAAAGCACCTTCTCAAAACAGTTCTGAAGCATGCTTTTTGTTTATGTTTGCTGACGGACACCAGTGTTTCTCACAGACTTGCAAATGCAAATTCATTCTCTGCCAGCAGGAGGTGCTGCTGGAGCGGGAGATATAGCGGTTTCCCCGGTAACGGCTGTAATCTAATACAAAACGCTAGGAAAGAGGACATGAAAATGACATCAAAGCTTTTCTGAAGAGCTCCGTTTATTCAACAAAGTAGTTAGAATCCTTTTGGAAAATCGATTTGTGGCGCTCAGTTTTGATTTTGTGGTGGGCCGCCACAAATAACTCAATGTATGGGAAACACTGGACACTGCTATAAGTCAAATGGCCATAATCTAAGTGATAACAAAAATAAATAAATACAAAAATTACTCGTATTAGCGGTGAAATGTCGTCCGATTATGTCAAACGTCATACGCTCACTGGATGTCATGACAACAAATGGCGTGAAGGAAAAGTTTCAATATCTCGCCTTCGCTTTCATTTTGGACCATCTCCAAAAAGACATTTAAAACCTAAACATATGATTTACAAGTTTAACATGCGTTTATCAAAGCTGGAAATAATTAGTGTTCTTGAAATACGAAAGGGAGGCGGGTCTGGACTGAATTCCCTCCGGAGTCCGGACTTTGAGAAGCACTGTCCTAGGCCATTGAATGATTTATAAACGAGTAAAAGTACTTTAAAATCAAGCCAGAGGGCCACATGACTGCAGGATCCGTATATATATATATATATATATATATGTTTATGTGTCAGATGAATCGTCTGAATCGTTTGGTCCGTGTGAGATTGGATCTGGGACTCTGGGTGAAGCAGTCAGAAGAACCTCAGATGTTTGGGATAAAGCAGCAGAAACGCTCGCACGGTCACTTTGACTTGGTGCATTTGCTTTGTGTTTTTTTCTCCTTTGTTTGCACTTAAAATAAACAAATGCATGACTTTTTCTGTTTTATTAGGTACAGTTTGTGAAAACCTCCCTGCAGCTCTGACGTCAAAGCTGCACTCAAGTAGTTCTAGTTCCACAAATATATTCTAGTATATAAATAAAATATTATATATTTTTATTCTTTATTTATACAAACACACACACACACACACACACATATATATATATGTACTTAAACTTTTATATAAATGTACTTAATAATAATTTAAAAATGCATATAACAATTGTAAGTAAATTATTATTAATAATAATAAATAATGTATTATAATATTAAATGTATTATTATTTATATGAATGAAAATTAGGTGTTCTTCCACACCAATTCATAAAATAAATGAAAGAATTAAACAACAACAGCAATAATAATAATTAGAATAATAAATAATAATGTCAAAGCTGCACTCATCTGAACAGAACAAAAAATGTTTTTCTAATTCCAAAATGTATTCTAGCATACATACACACACACACACTCTCTCTCTCACACAGACTTTCCACACTGGCACTGAACTCTCGCCTGTTTCCAGATGTCTGTCTCCATGGCGATCGGGCCGAGAACAGGACACGCCCCTCATGTTTTGCCCAGATGTTTCCACTCGTTTCTTGAGGAGCGTCTCACTCGCTGAGAGCTGAACATGAGGATCGACTCCGTTACAGTTCATAAATGGGAATTTAGTTTGAACTGGTCATAACACACATTTGATTGGGATTTTATTGGATTAAATCAGGGGTCTCCAACCTTTTTTACACCACGAACCGGTTACATTTTGAAAATATTCTCACGGACCGGCTTGAGGGGGGTGGGGTTCTTCTACACTGGTTTAATAAATAAATTAATAAAAAATATATATATAACATACACTGGTTTAATAAATAAATAAATAATAATAATAATAATTCTATATATTATATATATATATATATATATATATATATTTATTTATTATTATTATTATTTATTAAGATAAGCTGTTCTTCTACACTGGTTTAATATAAAATAATTTAAAATAATAGTAATAATTTTATAGCATAGTAGTAGCAGTACTATTGAGATGAGGTGTTCTTCCACACTGGTTCATAAAATAATAATATTATAATAGTTCACTATCGACTATTTCTTTGAAGAATTAGACACTGATCTGAAGAAGCTGTAAACCTGTAGAGAAGCTGAACACAGTGGCACGCTGTACAAAGACACAAAGGATCAAATCATTCCCATCATAATCCCAGTATTTACGAGCCAGTTGTGGCGGATTATATGAGAACGGATCGGAATCATCTTTTCAGACCTGCTTTATCTCTGCAGGACGTCGGGAAGAATACGGCCGAATTGAATTAGCCGCTGTTACCCGCTGGTGGCACGTGACGGAGGTTAAACTCGTCTGATTTCTGGCTCTGAGCGTCCCGTCGGAGCCCAGCGGCAGGCTGTTCAATTCCAGCGCTCGCTCGGCTCTGGAGAATTATGGCCGGCGGTAAAGCTCTCGACACGCGCGTAATGAAACTCCCGCGCCGCTATTTCATCCCGCTTCACCGCCGTATTAATTAAATATCCATTTATGGCGCTGTATCAATTTATGGCTCATATCTGCTCGCGCCAATACCTACAAACAGGCCTCTGACACACATTATGTCTTTATGGCGCTCAGCTCGAGATGCTATTTGCTGGGATTGATTAGAACAGAATGAAGCTGAAGGAGCGCAGACGAATGGGGCAGCAGTGCATGCTGGGACACTTTCCTGTTGGAGAGGTGATTTGTTGCAGGGTCACGTCTCTCTAAATCGTCTCGGCCTGCAGTCGCCCGTCGGAGACTCGTGTTCCCGCGCCGGCTTATAAAACACAACCAGCCGCAGAATTCAGCTCCGCTTTCTTCACAGCTTCTGCTGAAGAACTGGCTACGTTTCAGTCAGAAACGGGAATTTGAGTTTAAAAATTGATTTTAGTAAGAGATAATAGCATTCTGGCAAGTGTGTGTGTATGTATATATACCAGGGATCCTCAAATCTGGCCCACGAGATCCACTTTCCTGCAGCGTTTAGCTCTAACCCTAATCAAACACACCTGAGCAAGCTAATCAATGTCTTCAGGATCATTAGAAAATCACAGGTAGCTGAGTTTGATCAGGGTTGGAGCTAAACTCTGCAGCGCATTGGACCTCCAGGGCAAGATTTGAGGAACCCTGATATATACTGTATATGTTAATTATTACATTTAAGAAATATATAATATATTTTTTAATTTAATTATATATTTAGAATCTATTTAAATATATAAACTGTGATCTGTATTACCTCTTGACAAACATATCATAATATATTATTATTATTATTGAAATTTTAATTATTATTAAAAAAGTATATAAAAATGTTATAATATGTAATGTTATTAAAATTTTTATTATATATAAAAAATTTATTTATATTATAAAAATGTATCTGTTATTTCTTGACATTATTATGATTATTATTAATATTTCAATATTATTAGTTATATAAAACTTTATATATATATATAATATTACAGTATATTTATATATTTACAGTCTATTTACGTTATAAAGTGTGATCTCTATTATCTCTTGACAAACTAATAATACAAAAACTATTGCTACTGAAATATAAAAATATTAGTGCTGTCAATCGATTAAACAAATTAGCTAATTAATCGCACATTTTTCTGAAATTACTCACGAATAATCCCACCTAACATTATCGTTTTTAAATATACTTTTACATTGCAATAATTTCACATTCAATCTTCAAATGAATGTACAGACAACATAAAGACAGTAGATTTTTTAATATTTGTTTAATGGCATCTTTTTTTATGGCCAGTATCAATGATATCAATACTGATGTCTCTATAATATCAAACACTAAATTCTAAACTAAATACAGATAAATACTTACAGCTATATAAAAGTTATTGATTTCTTCTTTTTACTTTTATTCTTGATGAACAGACATCACAGCAGCTGGTTATTATGTTGTTTTTGGCTGCTATTTCTTTAAGAGCTGCCGTTGCTGAACACGTGGCTCTGACACGCATCGCATTTTCTCTCAACTCTCATCACCTTTTCTGACCAATTTCAGTCTCTACTAATGAGCTGACGAGTTGAATCGGGTGTTAGATGAGTGAGACAGTGCTGGGCTGCTCCAGGACAGTTTTGAAAACCATTTCAGAGACATGTTCTTAACATAACTCATATAAAATATATCACATGCATGCACAGTTTTAAGGCAGCTTTAATTGTCTTTTTAGTAACTTTAACAACTGTAATAACTCCTCTCAAATGATTCCTCTTTCTTTCTGAAAACCAAAGACACTGAAGAACATGATGGAACTTTAGCTGAGCTCTAGCTTGACCAGCACTAACTAGTATAAACCAGTACCTGATGTTGAGATGAAGTTCTCATCATGTCAGATTCTCTAACCAGCAGACAGTTTTATTGAAAATTATGGATTAATTTCCTCACGGTGATCCAGCTTCATCCATCATCCATCATTCATCCATCATTTCATCAAGAGATTAATGTTGAGAAATCAGAAACACTGTTTCAGAGAGAAACGACACCGGCACTGGAATAACTAGTCGTTGTCTTACAGCTTTATATCTCTTTCTATAAAGATGATGTCTCTTTGTTTGTTTTGAATACGCGCCCTCTAGTGGCGAAAAATTACATATTGTGCCTTTAATATCCAGTTTGACTCTGAATGCGTGGCGTTACAGAAGTGGGTGTGTTTTGATGTTGGTTTCAGCAGTGATTGTGTTCTCAGTGATGGAGTGTGTTTGTGCAGATGGACGTCTGCGTGAAGTGCAAGGCAATTATTAACAATCACTCTGAAGAGTGCGATTGTTTCAGTGATAACAGAGGCTTTTATGGGCTGCTGCTAACGAGGCGTCGTTAGTGCCGTGTCTGGATGCTAGCCGTTAGAGTTCAGCGCTAATAAGGCCGTGATGGATCGCTGAAAGAGACACGCACTCTGAAAAACACCTCATTATTGAACCAATCAAAGAAGGAGCGGCTGAACTTCTCTCCGGTGTTTCTCTCTGAGCGTCCGAAAGCGTCTGGAAATGATCCACTTAGTGCCGGAGAGAAAAGCTGAGATTCCTCTGCTGGAGGTTAAAATAAGGCCAGATGCGAGTGTTTTTGCTCTTCTGCTGGTCCAGAGGTCAGAGGTCAGTTTGTGACCCTTTTAGAGAATTACTCATGAAGGCAAGCGTCGTCTTTATTGACTTTTACAGGAGATGTTGTCTGTAGGACAGAGCGTGTGTCTTCTGAACAGCTTCACGAGCAGCTTTTATAATGCTTCTGGAAGAGTCTCTTCTGCTCTCCAAGGCTGCGTTTATTTGACCAAAAATACAGTAAAAATGTGAAATATTATTACAATTTAAAACAGCTGTTTTCTCTGTGAGTATCTGTTAAACTGTAATGTATTTCTGTGATGCGCAGCTGTATTTTCAGCATCATTCCTCCAGTCTTCAGTGTCACATGATCTTCAGAAATCAGTATAATATGCTGATCTGCTGCTCGAGAAACATTTCTGATTATTATCAATGTTGAAAACATTAATATTTTTGTGGAAACTGTGCTACATTTTATTTTTCAGGATTCACAGATGAACAGTAAGTTCAAAAGAACAGCATTTATACGAAATAGAAAGCATTTGTAACATTATAAATGTCTTTACTGACACTTTTGAGCAATTTAATGCATCCTTGATGAATAAAAGTATCATTATTATTATAATTTTTTAATCTTACTTTCCTCAAACCTTTGAATAATAGTGTATCACGGTTTCCACAAAGTAATGATTTTGGAGTAACTGGAGTAATGATGCTGAAAATACAGCTTTGATCACAGAAATAAGTTACAGTTTAGCAGATATTCACACAGAAAACAGTTATTTTAAATTGTAATAATATTTCACAATTTTTACTGTATTTTTGATCAAATAAAATGCATTTGATGAAATAAAATGAGCAGGAATAAATGACATCTTACAATAAGAAAACAGTTCTTTTAAATTTTAATAATTTTTCACTGTATTTTTGATCCAGTAATGTGTACGTGATCAGTTTTGATCACATGAATAAATTACATTTGTTATTTTGAATTGTAATAATACTTCACATTTTGCAGTCTTGGTGAACAGAAGAGACTTAAAGGTAATTATTCTAAACTTTTGACTGGTAGAAACTAGTTCTGAAACTTTCAGAGCTCAAAACCTCCGCTCCGGTCCAAAAAGAGCATTTACTGAAACTAAAGTGCAGTTGCTCATTCTGAAGAATCCCAGCTTTAGAAACGAGAAGAAAGAAAGAAAGAACGGCTGGAGCTGCAGGAGTCTGACTCGCACAAATCACTTTAGATGAGCTATTCATGCACAAAAGACTAAATCGTGCCCGTTTTTCTTGGTAAGAGGCAAAGGAACAGTGAAATACTAGAATTATGTTGTTTCTCACCTCTGTGCGAGAGGACATGTGCATCAGTCGCTTTATCTTCTGTTGTAGGTGACGATTTTCTCTTATTGTACGTGAAGTCTTGGCCTGACTGAGCTGTAATTGTGCACGACTTACTCAGATCACAGACCGCACATGCGTTCCTTAAAAAGGCTATTCATTTCCTGATTTCATTTGGAAGCTATGAATGAAAGCTTATTTCACATTATGAATTAAAACAATTATTTTTTTAATATTAATATTTATTTTAATATTTTTAATAATATTTTTTTATTAACATTATTAATAAGTATCATTATTTATTAATTGTATTCATATATTTAACTTTTTTTGAAACGCAGAACATTCTGATTTATTAAAAAATACATATCATAAAAATTAAAATCAGGAAATCAGGAAATTAGAGTATTAATTTCCTGATTTCATATGGAAGCTAATCTTTAATTTGATTTTGTTTTTCATTTGATTTGCCTTTTAATATTAGTTTAATACTTTTAATATATTATTTATAAATATTAATTAATATATATATATTAATGTTTGTTTCATTTTATTAAATTTTATGATAAATATTGCTAATATTATTAATAATTAATTTTTTTATTTTAATTTAATTTGTATTTTTTATGAATATATTATTAATACATATTTATATATCATAAAAAATTTTATATTTATATATTTATATATTGTATATTTAAATTTTGGTTTGTTTTTTTTCATTATATAAATTTTTGTAATTTAGTTAATTTGTAATAAAACATTTAGTTTAAATTTTGACATAAAACACTCAATACTGCCGAAGTCTGATCTCACCTATTGTGTGTGTACCTATTGTAATTATATTATAATATTATACAATAATGAAATTAATTACATAATTCATAATATAATTATAATTTAGTGTATTTATAATAGTAATAATATTGATATTGAGATAAACAATAATGTGAAATAATTCTAATGCAATTATAGATGTTATGTAAAGTGAATGATCTGATGGTGTGTGTCAGTGCTTCTCTGATGAGAGCTGTATTAGCGGAACACATGGAGGTCGGTGGAGTCTCAGCGCCGCCGCTGGCCGGAGCGAACGCCGCGTCTGTGCCGCAGGTGTCCCGCGAGCCGTGGAGCGCAGCCAGATCCAGCAGCAGCCCATAAAGAGCGCTCAGAGTGCAGCTGCTGCGGCCGTTACCCAGAGTGCCGAGCGCAGAGCCAATGGCTGAGGCTGATCAGATCAGAGAGCGCACATGCTTCCTTCAGTCATTCAGCAGAGAGTGCTGATTGGCCGCTGGACAGATTCCCAGCCAATCAGAAACATCCTCAGTCTAATGAGGGATCTAGGGTTTCCAGCAGGAAGTTCAGCATTAGATCACAAAGTTCTTGACCAGTTTTATATACAGGGTTTTTGTCACACTTTTTAAATATTAATTTATGTGACTTTTAAAAAAAGTTGGCAATTTCCCAGACCTGAATTATATCATAAAAAATCTAATTACATGTTAGGTTATTAATTTCCTGATTTCATTTGGAAGCTGATTTATCATTTTAATTTGTTTTTAATTTTTATTCACTTTTTAAATATTATTTTAATATTTTTACTCATATATTTTTCTTTTGTATTTCATTGATCTTTTATTAATATATTATTCATATTATTAAAAATCTTATTATTTAATCATTTTATTTACATATTTGACTTTTTTTAAATACAAAACATTAAAACTAATTTTGTATGTTTTGCTAAAGTTTTTATTTATAATTGTATTTTATTTATTTATTTAAATCTGTTTTTATTTTTATTAGCTTTTTAATATTATTGTAATATTTTTTATATTTTTTCATTTGTTTTATTTTATATTCTATTAATACATATGAATATATTTTACTGTTAATTTGTTTTAATATTTTATTACTACATTTTTATATGTATTATTAATTATTATATTTAATATTATTAACTATTAATATAGTATTATTAATAAATATGAATATTTATACGTTTTATTATAATGTTTAAATTTTATTTTGTAAATTTTTAATATTATTTTATAATTTTAATTGTGCTTCGTTTCCTTCAGAGGAAGTGTTTGTGGAGGTCACGCATGTTCTCCTCTCAGTGTTTCGTGCACATCAGTGATGTGAGAATTGAAATGCGTGTTAACTCTATTAGCAGACGCTTCCCTCAGGCAGCAGTTCCTCATTCACTCCCTCAGAAATCCCATTTCCAGCGGCCCACCTTCAATTTACAGCATGCTTTACATGTGAAGGTTAATCAATAAACCGGTGCGAGTGTGTCCGGTTACGGGACCGCCGAGACCCGCGCTAATCCCAGCACGGACAGATTGGAAAAGAAGCGCTGGATAATTCCAAACATTTTCATCAGCGGCTCGCCGGGGATCCGCTACAGATTTTGTGTGTGTGTGTGTGTGTGTGTGTGAGTGTGAGTGTGAGTGAGTGTGTGTGAGTGTGTGTGTGTGTGTGTGTGTATGTGTGTGTGTGTGTGTATGTGTGTGTGTGTGTGTATGTGTGTGTGTGTGTGTATGTGTGTGTGTGTGTGTATGTGTGTGTGTGTGTGTATGTGTGTGTGTATGTATGTGTGTGTGTGTGTGTGTGTGTTAATGATAATGCAAGGTTACAGCAGCGTTTATTTCTGAAAGCCATTGATTGTGTTACTTCCACAAGAGCTCTTGTACGTTATTCACACTCAACGAGACGCAAAGCATTATGGGTCGGACAGGCAGTGTGTGGACTGCACTGATTAGTGACGAGGCGTTAATGAATAAGGAACTTTGGCCGCTGATCAGTGAATGAAACGGACATTCGATTCCCCTGAATAGAGTTTCATTAGATCAGATCAGACCAGCACTGCACTGATTACAACACAGTTGATTATTAATTGACTCGTGTTTGGCTTTATTAGTGTTTTAGTGTTGAAATGCATAACATTCTGAAAACACCCTAATTTTCCTGATTTCATTTGGAAGCTAACAAACATTTTCTTTTATTTCCTTTAAGTTTTATTTGATACATTTTCACGAATACATTATTTTTAATTTTGTACATTTGTATTAATATATTATAAACATATTAATATAACTTTATATAATTATTATTATAAATAATAATATTTATTCATTTTATTTATATATTTTAATTTTTTTATTTCTTCATTTTGTGCCAAGAACTATTAAAAGCCAGCTAAATACCGAGTGAGAATATCACTTTTTGCAGTTTTATACTATTAAAAATAATGGATTCATTTTTATTTGTACTTTTTCATATTTTAATTTTTTTATCAATTTATTATTACAAATGTTGCTATGAACTTTTTATTGTTATTAAATGTTCATATTTATTAATTTTATTTATATATATTAAAAAATTGTATTGTATTTTGGGCCAAAAAGAAGTATTAAAATCCAGCTAAATACTAAGTGATAGTATACTTTATTTAGATTTTTTTTTTAATATAATTTTTTATGTAATTTTTTTATAATGATTATTTTATTTTTATTTGTTAAAATTTTTTATTATATTTTTATTATAATATTATTACAAATATTACTATTAACTTTATATTATTATTAAATATTTATATGTTGTATTTATGTATTTATATTTAATTTTAGACCAAAAACTATTAAATACCAACTAAATACTAGTTTTTTTTTCAATTTGTCATCTATTAACTTTATATTATTATTAAATATTTATATGTTGTATTTATGTATTTATATAAAAAAGTCCTATTTAATTTTAGACCAAAAACTATTAAATACCAACTAAATACTAGTTTTTTTTTCAGTTTGTCATTTTTAATAATCAGTATGTTTTCTGTTTTCAGTTTAAATGTTGGGAGCTCTCGTCTTGTCAGTGTTTAGGCGTGTGTGTTGTTGATTGTGTGTCTGTTGTCCTCACAGAGCTGCTCTGATGCTCCTGATCCCTCATTACTGAGCGCCATGATAACTGGACGCGATATAATCTCTCTCTCTATTTATTTTCCCCCGTACTGAGCAGTAAAAAGCTTGTTTTGTGTGATTTCAGAGCTTTGCCCTTTATGGAAATGCAGCAGTTGCTTTTAAAAGCCTCTTCCTCTTAATTGCTCCTGAGAGCTGCGTTGTTGAGGGGAGAAACACATTTCGCTGCCGAGTGAATTATCGGCGGAGCTAAAACAATCCCATTATTACCTGCTTTCAGAATAGTTTGCAGATGACGCCGCTGATGCGTTCTGCGCTGGCAGTAAGCTCTGATCGTCTCTTACCTAATGATGTTTCCTCTTTAACGCCACCAGCGGGTCAAAAGTCTCTGAGCTCGCATCTTCAAACGGGTCCTCTCGCGTGATCAGACCAGCTGCTTATGGAGTTCAGATCCACCCTGCAGTGAGGGCATCAGATGCTAATACTGGCAGTCATACTGAGTGATGACTGTATTCATATTCCATATTTACAATCCAAGGTTTTTCAGTGAATGGTTTTACCATGGTATATGACTAAAAAACATGGTATTTCCATTTTACCAGAAAAAACATGATATAGCCAGAAAGTATCATGGTATGTTGTACATGTTCCATTCTGTGTCATTTTATTATTTATTATTATTATTATTATTACTACAATGTATTATTATTATGAATATTACTATTATTAATATTTTTAATTTGCTTTTATTTTTTATATTTTCAGTTTTCACTTCAATTTTAGTTTAGGTTTTAGTCATTTTGTTGTGTGCTTTTGTCATTTTTTTATATTTCTATTTAAGTATTTTTATTATTTCAGTTTTAGTAATTTTAGTACTTAAACTTATTTTATTTCAACATTTCTATTTTTTGTTGAAATTCCAAAAAAAAAAAAATTGTCTTATTTTATCTTATTTTATTTATTATTTTATTTTATTTTCCAAACAAAAAATAACCAAAAAGTATTTTATACATGTACTATGCAGTGTTATTTTACTTTTTATTGTATATTATTATTAATATTTTAAGTAATTTTTTTTAATATTTCTATTTAGCTTTAATTAATTTCAGTTTTAGTCATTTTATTTTTTTTGAGTTAGTTACCAAAGCAACATTTTTGTTTATTTATTAATTTATTTTACTTCAATAATCAGTTACCAAAAAAGATAATTAATATTTTTAGTTCTAGTAAACAATAACAACATCGGTACCACGGTATATTTCAAAGTACCATAGTATTACCATCGATACCATCACTGTACAATGAGGCCACCGCAGTACTGTTTTGTAAGGGAGTATTACCGTGGTAAAAGTCCAAAAAATCCATGGTATTAAGTGTCAAGCAAACGGAGCTAATGCAGCGGCGTGTTTGAGAAACTGTCAGCAGACACTCGGCACGCTGCAGGAAAATCAGCAGCAGATTGCAGCCGTTACTCCACGGATGAAGAGAGAAGCGTTTAGTCCGTCTAATGAGTTACACAAACAACACACAGCAGGTGTGTGTCAGACGCCGGCGCTGCCAACTCCATTATACGCCACACGAGCCTAATTACCTTACAGCACATTTCTTCAGGAGCCGCTTCCACTCAACATCTCCCAGAAGCTGATAGCTGATATGAGACGAGTGCATTAACTCAGCCGTAAAACCATAATGAAGCAGGAAGGTGCGTTAACATGGACACTTCTGCTGCTCTAATTCAATTTCACCTTGTAACTCTGTACAGTAGGCCAAACATAACAAGATCTGCCATCCCATAATTCACAGAGATCAATGCAGATGAAATGAACGCTGATGTGATTCAGCAGCTTCTGGAGAATCGAGAAGAAACTTCAAAACTTCTGCAGTAAGAAACTGAGAGAGTTTGAGACATTCACCAAAATCGTGCTGATTGATACCTGTTTGTTGTTGCTTAGATCCTTTAAATCTTGTAAAAGACAAAACAAAACATTGTTTCTGAAGAAAATGTGAAGAAACTCACCGCCACACTGCTAATGTGTTCTGGGTGGTTGCTAAGGTGTACTGGGTGGTTGCTGGGGTACTCAGGGGGTTGCTAAAGGATTCTGGTGGTTGCTAAGGTGTATTGGGGGTTGTTATGTAGTTTCTGGGCAGTTGCTAGGATGTTCCAGATGATTGATATGTGGTTGCTAGGTTGTACTGAAGTGTAGTTGTTTCGATGTTGTTGTTAAGGGGTTCTGCGTAGTTGCTAGGGGGTTCTGGTGGTTGCTAAGGTGTATTGGTAGTTATTTAGTTTCTAGGAGTTTCTGGGCAGTTTCTAGGATGTTCCAGATGATTGATATGTGGTTGCTAGGTTGTACTGTAGTGTAGTTGGTTCTGTGTTGTTGTTAAGGGGTTCTATGTGGTTGCTAGGGGGTTCTGGTGGTTTTTATGTGGTTGCTAGGGTGTACTGTACTGTAGTTGTTTATATGTTGTTGTTGTTGTTAAGGGGTTCTAGGTGGTTGCCAGGGTGTATCGGGTGGTTGCTATGGGGTTCTGGGTGTTTCTGATGTGGTTGCTAGGGTGTACTGCACTGTAGCTGTTTCAATGTTGTTGTTAAGGGGTTCTACATGGTTGCTAAGGTGTTTTGGTGGTTGTTGTGTAGTTTCTAGGAGATTCTGGATGTTCCAGATGATTGATATGTGGTTGCTAGGGTGTACTGTACTGTAGTTGTTTCTATGTTGTTATTAAGGGGTTCTAGGTGGTTGCCAGGGTGTACAGGGTGGTTGCCATGGAGTTCTGGGTGTTTTTTATGTGGTTGCTAGGGCATACTTTACTGTACTTGTTTCAATGTTGTTGTTAAGGGGTTTTGCGTGGTTCCTAGGGGGTTCTGGTGGTTGCTAAGGTGTATTGGTGGTTGTTGTGTAGTTTCTAGGAGTTTCTGGGCAGTTGCTTGGATGTTCCAGATGATTGATATGTGGTTGCTAGGATGTACTGTAGTGTAGTTGTTTCTGTGTTGTTAAGGGCTTCTATGTGGTTGCTAGGGGGTTCTGGTGGTTCTTATGTGGTTGCTAGGGCATACTGTACTGTAGTTGTTTCGATGTTGTTGATAAGGGGTTCTACATGGTTGCTAAAGTGTTTTGGTAGTTGTTGTGTAGTTTCTAGGAGATTCTGGATGTTCCAGATGATTGATATGTGGTTGCTAGGATGTACTGTGGTGTAGTTGTTTCTGTGTTGTTGTTAAGGTGTTCTATGTGGTTGCTAGGGGGTTCTGTTTTTTTATGTGGTTGCTTGGGTGTACTGTACTGTAATTGTTTCTATGTTGTTGTTAAGGGGTTCTAGGTGGTTGCCAGGGTGTACCGGGTGGTTGCTAGGGGGATCTGGTGGTTCTTATGTGGTTGCTAGGGCGTACTGTACTGTAGTTGTTTCGATGTTGTTGTTAAGGGGTTCTACATGGTTGCTAAGGTGTTTTGGTGGTTGTTGTGTAGTTTCTAGGAGATTCTGGATGTTCCAGATGATTGATATGTGGTTGCTAGGATGTACTGTGGTGTAGTTGTTTCTGTGTTGTTGTTAAGGGGTTCTAGGTGGTTGCCAGGGTGTACCGGGTGGTTGCTAGGGGGATCTGGTGGTTCTTATGTGGTTGCTAGGGCGTACTGTACTGTAGTTGTTTCGATGTTGTTGTTAAGGGGTTCTACATGGTTGCTCAGGTGCTTTGGTGGTTGTTGTGTAGTTTCTAGGAGATTCTGGATGTTCCAGATGATTGATATGTGGTTGCTAGGATGTACTGTGGTGTAGTTGTTTCTGTGTTGTTGTTAAGGGGTTCTATGTGGTTGCTAGGGGTTCCAGGGTTTTTTTATGTGGTTGCTAGGGCGTACTGTACTGTAGTTGTTTCTATGTTGTTGTTAAGGGGTTCTAGGTGGTTGCCAGGGTGTACTGGGTGGTTGCTATGGGGTTCTGGGTGTTTCTGATGTGGTTGCTAGGGTATACTTGTAGTCAGACTACAGTTATTTTTTATAGATTTCATATTATTCACACAATGGCAGTACATTATTCACAATGTATTCTAATTTTAAAAGTAGTCAGAATACATTACCTAATATGTGTAATCCAACAGATTACATTTTTCGTTATGTAATTTGTAATCCGTAATGGATTAAGTAATCTACCAGCACTGTTTTTTTTTTCACGTTCAACATGGGATCTGTTTTTATATATTTCTGTCTGTCAGATGTTTGGATTATAAAGTATGGAAGCCCGTTTCCGCCACCGAATAAAAAAAATAAAGGTTATTACGACTTTTTATCTCTCAACAGGCTTCCATAGTAAAGTGTTTGTGCATGAGTTGCTTTGATATTTAGTCTAATGAATGAGATTCAGACGTTTATGAAGTTGTTTTTGGTGTCACCGTGCATGGATTTATTCTGATAATGAATTCCTCGAGCAGGAATCACTCCAGCTGATTTATTCGATGCTGGTGTGTTTTGTGTCTCTGCGATCATGTGCTGCTAGAGGAACTGATCACGGGAGCGCTGGTACTTTCAGGAAGGTTTTTATTCTGTGTCTGTTATCAGCCTGCTGTCATTTATCTCAGACAAACGTCTCTCGTTCACACCTGACTGAGCTCGATTGTGCTCTTTCTTCGGCTGTTTTCACACGAGTCAGAATCACTGTCGGACCGGCGCTAATGAAAGAGCAGCTGCTCGAAAGTGACGCCAATTACAGGAACGCTGAACCGCTGTCTTCACAGACCCCATAACACTTCCAGATGTATATGTACACTACCGGTCAAGAGTTTGGGATCAGAACCATTTTTAATGTTTTTACAGGAGTTTCTTAACCTCATCAAGAGGCTCATTTATTTGATCAAAAATACAGGAAAAAGTGTAATATTGTGAAATATTATTATAACATTTTTCTATTTTAATATACATTAAAATGTAATTTATTTCTGTGATGCAGCGCCATATTTCCAGCATCATTACTCCAGTCTGCAGTGTCACATGATCTTCAGAAATCAGTATAATATGCTGCTTTATTATCAGAGCTGGAAACTAATATTTTTTTGAAACCTGTGATACTTTTCTTCAGTATTCTTTGACGAATAGAAATTTCAAAAAGAACAGCATTTATTCAAAATAGAAATCTTTTCTAACAATATACATTACCGGTCAAAAGTTTGGGGTCGGCACATTTATATTCTTTCTTTTTTTGAAAGAAATTAAAACTTTTATTCAGCAAGGATGTGTTAAATTGTTAAGAAGTGATAGCAAAGATTTATATTGTTGGAAAAGATTCATATTTTGAATGAAGGCTGTTTAACTTTTTATTCATCAAAGAATTCTGAAAAAAGGCACCTGTTGCCAACATTGATAATTCTAATAATAAATCAGCATATTAGAATGATTTCTGAAGATCATGTGACGCTTTATACTGAAGTAATGATGATGGAAATTCAGCTTTGCATCACAGAAATACATTATATTTTAAAGGATATTAAAATAGAAACCATTATTTTATATTTTAATAACATTTTGCAAGATTACTGTTTTTTTCTGTATTTTTGCTCAAATAAATCCAGCCTTGATGAGCAGAAGAGACTTCTTTAAAAAAACATTACAAGTCTTACTGATCCCAAACCTTTGACCGGTATATAGACAGGTGTGTGGCTTTCCTAATCAAGTCCAATCAGTATAATCAAACACAGCTGGACTCAAATGAAGGTGTAGAACCATCTCAAGGATGATCAGAAGAAATGGACAGCACCTAAGTTAAATATATGAGTGTCACAGCAAAGGGTCTGAATACTTAGGACCATGTGATATTTCAGTTTTTCTTTTTTAATAAATCTGCAAAAATGTCAACAATTCTGTGTTTTTCTGTCAATATGGGGTGCTGTGTGTACATTAATGAGGAAAAAAAATTAACTTAAATGATTTTAGCAAATGGCTGCAATATAACAAAGAGTGAAAAATGTAAGAGGGTCTGAATACTTTCCGTACCCACTGTATATATATATATATATATATATGAATGAAAGTCATACAGGTTTGAGATGACATGAGGTTGAGTGAATGATGACTGAACGATCCCTTTATTAAACATTCAATCTCTCAGTTCCTCCTCCTCGCTCCTCCAGGCTGTGAGTTTCTGCAGATCCTCAGACAATAATATTAGTGTGTGAATGAATGAAGGATGGGTTTCTCTCCTCGGGCTGTGAGAGATCAGCCGTATGGGAGCGAATCTGACACTCAACCTGCGATCTCGACTAGACACACGGGAAACACACGAGACAAGACCAAACACGCGTGTGTTTCACTGATAACACAGATGCGGCTCCGCATGTGAAGTGTGTGTAATTATACAGTATATACAGCCGGTCCGGGCAGGTATGGATTGGGAATGTGAGGCCGGATTTGGGCAACAAAGATCTTACGGATCTGTGTTTGAAGTTTTACATCTACAGATATAATGAAATAATATATTTTACATTATAAATAATACAAGTTGTAATATATGTATGTATATATAAATGTGACCATATGAAGCAAGTTATTTAGATTACCTGATAAGACACTGTATAGTGCATCAAATCAGAAAGAGAGGGTTTCTTTATGACTTTACACTGTTAGAGTGAAGATGGACAATAAACTGAATAAACTGACTAATTTATTTAAGGCTTGTTTGTATAGGATCTATATCCTTTCAAATTATATATTACACAACATATATAACATACAGCAAACATATAGTATTGTATACACACACTGCGTCTTATTTTACTTGACGATGTAAAGTCTGTAATGAGGACAAAAAAAACGGGATCATTTTCAGAGCAGGACAAGGCAATAATATCTCAAAGCTCATCAATTATTATAAACCCCTATTTTATTTTTTGGATATTTTCTTCAATCTTTTTTTATTTGCGACCTAGTTGTCGCCATTAGATTGGTGCATAACTTTCTTACGGAAACTCACAGACTGTCGTTCATCAGATTTAGTGTGATGTATGCTTGGTTTTAGGTCGCAGTCAGTGGTGGAATCAACAGCAGATTATTTCACACAGAGCTGCAGCCTGTGGTGCTACACGCTCGTTTCTTTCTAAAAAAAATAAATTAAAAAATTAAATAAATACCAGTTTTTTTTTGTGCTTTCCTAAATAATGAGACATGATACGGTACCAGTCGTAAAAAGAGAAGCTGTAAAAAAAAAAAGGTGCACATAAAACTAGGCCTATAAACAAATATTCTGCCTCTGAGCGTAGAGAACTTAAAAAAACAACACCAGATGAAATCAAAGAAGAATAAAATCACATGGAATTAAAAAGGAGTGAAATAAAATATATTATGTGAATTGTTTTATATTATTTTGTGAAAAGCAAAACAAGCTAAATTGCCAGAAACTGAATCGGCGAAGCCTGCGTTTGGTCGGTGTGCCAGAAACTGTTTTTTAGAAAATACATGAGGATACATATATGATATGATATATATATATATATATATGTATATATATGCATGTATATGTGTGTAAATTTATTTTATATTTTTATATTTGTATATTTTATATTTATAATACATATATTATTTTTATTTTATATTTACCTATTATATTTTATATTTAAAAATTCTAATTGTAAATATTTATTTTATCATATAATATTTATATATTATGTATTTTTATTTTACAAATGTTAAAAATATAATATAAATATATATATATAAATATTTTAATAAATAAATAGATTTATTATAAATATAACATATACAAATATAAAAATATATTCAATTATTTCTATATTTTATATATATATTAAAGTATATTTACTTTTAAATTAAAGAACATTTTTAAAGTAAGCTAAGCAGAATGAGGTTTGGTTGCTGGAGCTCATGCTGCCTTCAAGTCCCTCTGGGAAATTCTTTCTTGAATTAGTTCAGGAATCATAATTACTAACCCTAAAGAAGTTCAATGACTTATTTTGATCAACACTAATTAGTTCCACCATGATATTTTTAATCGATACGCTTCCAACCAGAAAATCCTGGATGATCCGGCTGATGCTCGGCTCATAAATCTGATTCCTCCATCCTGACATGACGGCAGCGTCAGACTGTACTTCTCTCGTACTGATTAGAGATTTCAAGGCTGAAACAGAGTCAGAAGTGTGTGTTAATGGCTTTTAACCCAGAACACACAGACGGGCAGAATCAAGGACTCATTCAGCGTCTCGGCTTTGATTCGTCCCTCACAGGTTTCAAAGGGTGAGATGGTGTTATCGATCCGTCTGCTCTTCAGACGCTTCGGCCCATTTCTGATCACTAACAACTTCTGTGTTCACTGTGCTTCACTGTGCTTCGTTGTGCTTTACTGTGCTTCACTGTGCTTTATTGTGCTTCACTGTGTTCACTTTGCTTTACTGTGCATCACTGTGTTCACTGTGCTTCACTGTTCTTTACTGTGTTCACTGTGCTTCACTGTTGTTCACTGTGCTTCACTGTGCTTTACTGTGCTTCACTGTGTTCTTTTGCTTTACTGTGCATCACTGTGTTCACTGTGCTTCACTGTGGTTCCCTTTGCTTCACTGTGTTCACTTTGCTTCACTGTGCTTCACTGTGCTTCACTGTGCTTCACTGTGCTTTACTGTGCTTCACTGTGTTCACTGTGCTTCACTGTGCTTCACTGTGTTCACTGTGCTTCACTGTGCTCACTGTGCTTCTCTGTGTTCACTGTGCTTCACTGTGTTCACTGTGCTTCACTGTGCGTCACTGTGCTTCACTGTGCGTCACTGTGCGTCACTGTGCGTCACTGTT
>NW_015506292.1:120450-128859 GCF_001515645.1 Sinocyclocheilus grahami
CTGTGCTTCTCTGTGTTCACTGTGTTTCATTGTGCTCCCTGTGCTTCACTGTGCTTCACTGTGCTCACTGTGTTCACTGTGCTTCACTGTGCTTCACTGTGCATGCTTCATGTTAGCATGGCGCCAAGGTTTTTACAGTTAACTATAACAATAATTTTGCAATTAAAGTTAAATAATAATGATAATAATAATAAGTACATATATATATTTGCATGTTATTTACATTTCATTTTTTTTAAATTGAGTTTAACTTGATGAACAAAAATAACTGAAACTTTAAAATAACCTTTCGTAAAGAAAATACAATTAAAATAAATAGTATTGCAAAAATAAATAATTTTGTAATTAAAATAAACTTTAACTAAAATAAAATATAAAAATATTTTTAAATGTTATTTTCACTTCATTTCTCATTCTCATTTAGTTTAACTTGATGTACTAAAATAAAAAACAAATATCTATCCATCCATCAATTTTCTGGTGCTTATCCGGGACCAGTTTGTGATGCCTGCAAATAATTTTTACTAAATTAAAGGTAAATAATATTACCAAAAACAATTATATTTTCATAATCAAAATAAACTAAAACTGAAAATAAATAAATAAATTATATATATATATATAACTTTTAAATTTTATTTTCATTTTATTTCTCATTTTCAAAGAACTAAGAGTAAAACTGAAAAAACCTATATAGACCTTTAAAAAAAACTAACTACTAATTTAAAAAAACCTTGAAAATTGAATTTAAAAAATGAAAATATGAAAACATTTGAAGAAATAATAAAACATATGAATATGAATAAAACTATAATGGTATCTCAGAGATGCTAAAATAACACTGAGGAAAATCCTCTTTTCATCTTCTTTCCACTCGTTATAGAATGCTAACATACGTCTGTTTCTGCAGCTTGTGCACTTGGATGCAACAGTTTAGTGTGTATGGAGTGAGACTCTGATCGTGGAGGTATAAAGTATAAAGCACAGTATTTAGTGTTGAGCTAGTGTTCTGCACATGCTCACAGATGTGAGGTTATGGAGAGCTGATGCAAACAGTGCTGTGTGTGTCAGCAGATTCAGTAATGAGTTCATTGTGACAGTAGGTCTGGATCTGCATCTGTCGTCTGTTCAGAGAGTTCAGACCTGCTGCATTCATGAAAAACAACACATCTGATCCAGTTCATCCTGGAAAATCTGTTTTTTAAAATGGAACATTTCATGCAACCTTTAAACAAATTATGAACAATGCAATTATGAAATATTACTACAGTTATTCTGACTTGATAAAAATCAGTCTAGATTTGACAGCAGAAAGACACATGAAGCTCCAGCTGAAGCTGGACGTTTGTATAATTATAAACACAGTTTGATCATTTAGAGAAGTTCACGCATCTAATATGATCCTTTAGGCTTTCTAGGGTTAAAGAGTTTCTTCTTGAGTGTAAATGAGGGTTAAATGAGCTTCAGTGGCTCTGGACAAACACACGGCTCTCAAGTCGACATCTGCTTTCCGTCGAGAGCTGCACTGATGTGACAGAAGCTACTCATGAACTGTTTCAACACTTCACACACCTCATGCTGAACGAGTTACGCACACGGACACACTCAGAGGAAGTGATGCGTTTCACTTCCCGTGAACACAAACCAGCGCTGACATACTCGACACATGATGAGTGTTTGAAATGGGGTGGATGATAATGTCAGGATGCTGCAGGAGTGATTTGTTCTGCACATTTGAGCCACGCAACTAAAACCATAAAAACATTTTTGTTACTTGACATAAAATAAATGTTAACCAAAGTAATTTTTTTAATGTTTTTTTTAAATACTTCACCTTAAACATGAATAAACAATTTTTTTACTTTGGCAACTAACTGGAATAAAATAAGTTTAATTTTATTAAAGTTAATACTGTTTTTGAAATTTGTTTTTATTTATGTTAATGTTTATTTTATGTCAAATAACATGTTTTTTGTAAACGTTTTTTGTACTTCAGCTTAACTTAAATGGAAATTAGAAATATTGCTTTGGGCATGTAACTGAAATAAAATAAGTTTAATTTTTTATATTTTATTTTATTCAAGTTAATGTTTATTTTATGTTAAGTAACATAAGTGTTTATGTTTTTAATTTAGGTTTTTTTAGTACTTCAACTTTATTTTTTACTACATTACTTCAAAAAATTAAATGTTGCTTTGGCATCTAATTTAATCTAATAATCTATATATATATATATATTTTTTTTTTTTAATGTTAACATTTATTTTATGTTTTATGTCAAGCAATGAAAATTATTTTATATTTTAAATTTTTTTTTTTGCACTTCAACTTAAACTAAACAAAAATTAGAAATGTTTTGTAATTAGAAAATTAGAAAATTTTATGTTATTTAGTTGCCATGTCAAAATTCCTAATGTTCCTTTAGTTTAACGTTCTAAAAGAAAAAGTAAAACTGAAATAAAATAAATAAAAACTATAGAAACATATTAAAAAAACAATAAAAATGACACAACAAAATTACAAAAATTTTAACTAAAATTATAATGTCAAATATAAATAAATTATATTTATTATAAATTAGTAAATTATTATTAAATTATGATTGAGTTTAAACTAATTGAAAGCTTGAAGATTGAAATTCTGTGAACTATCACCATTGCACACTTGAGCACGTATCCTGCTTTCTGGATGGATTTACTGATCAATGTTAGCGCCACAGAAAATTCACACAGGCATAAATGGACAGTACTGATTAGTTTGCACTTGTTGCCGTGTTGTATTTTCAGCTTGTAACCTTTGTGATTTGCTGTCGTCAGGTTCAGCGTTCATGATGGTGAACACCTCGGGACGGTCCTCCGGTCAGAGAGCTCAGCTCTACCTGCCGCAGTTCAAAGAGAACGACACCCACTGCGTCATATTCCAGTATTACGCCGCCAGTCGAGAGGGATCGAGTCCCAGCCAGCTGCTCATCTACGTCAAGGAGAACAACAGTCCTCTGGGCTTCGCCGTGTGGAACTCGTCCGGACCGGCCTTCCAGAAGTGGCAGCAGGTGGAGCTGGCCATCAGCACCTTCTGGCCCAATTTCTACCAGGTGAGAATATGTTCATTCAACAGCTAATTCTGTCTTCAAACGTTGCGGCCCGTCTCATTCATTAATTCCGTTTCCTGTTGCTCTTGACACAAAGTGGCTCGTGTTCGACGACTCGACACCTGCGTGTCCATGCGCCGACCACCGCCTTAATTAAAAGAAGAAGTTCAATTATTTTTCGCTGAAACGCTCCCCCATCGACCTCACAAATGAGTTTGGTGTGTACCGACCTGCAGGAAGTTCCTCGAAACCTCGATGTATGGCATTCAGCAGCTGATGTGTTCGTCTGTGGAGTATTTTGAGCTGAAACTTCACAGACACCTTCTGGGGACACCAGAGACTTATATTACACGTTGTAAAAACGGGCATAATATGTCTCCTTTAAAAAATAAATTAATAAATATTAATAGTAATAATAATAGAGTGATTTCTTTCAGTTAATTTATATAAAATATACAAAACATATAATTTATGTTTCTATAATTTAATTAATTTATATATTTTTATTTTTATTGGATCAGTGAAGTATGCAATCAAAAATTGCAATTTTTAAAATTTAAACTCACTTATTTAACATGAATATTGGGGATTGTGGGAGTGTTTGGGAGACTTGTGCTTTAAAATAGTGCTGAAACTATATACTTCATGAGTGATTCAATGTGAGTCATATAGACAGTCTCTTGGTTTGTTCCTGAGTGAATCATTGTTTTGTTCTAATGGGTTCACTGAATGATTCAATGACTTATATCATAGACAGTAACTTGGTTTGCTTCTGAATGAATCACTGTTGTGTTCTGATTGGTTCAGAGAATGATTCAGTGACTCACACGTATAGACACTCACTTGGTTTCTTCCTGAATGAATCGCTACATCTAATCTGTTCAATGAATGATTCATTGACTCATTCATAAAGGCTGACACTTGGTTTGTTCATGATCGATTCATTGAATAATTCAATCACTCATCGCAGAAATAGTCATTTAACTCTTTCCCCGCCAAACACGGAATTTTCCGGGTTTCCGGGTTCTCACTGTTATACGCTCTGAGGCACTATTACGCATCTCCTGAATGAGTCTAGAATGTGCCGATCAAAAACACAGGCGAGGAAGACGCAGAAACGAGCGATCTCCTATGTATGCATATGAAAAACAATGCGATCATCTACAATAAACAGCATATAAATGAAAAGTGCCTAATGTTACAGAGTAAAATGTAAATCCCGGAAGTGGCAAAGGACTGTGAAGCTTTGGGGGTGTTGATGGAAGCGATCTACTGCATCTATGCTTTGATCATCAAACTAAAAATGACCCAGATGTAGTTTTTGAAAAAAATGCAATTTTCTCAGCTTTTTGCTCAAAATGTTGCTTTTTTTTTTTTTTTTAAATAAAACTTACCTACATTCAAGTGTTGATAAAAAAAGAATGCTTGAAGCTTGAATAAAACAGATTTGTTTATTGAAAAGTAGAGGCTCTGTTCTTTATTTCGATGTATTGCATGTTCAGATATCCATACAACAAAATATTCTGGGGGCCATGAAATTTTTGTGAAAAACATAAAAAATGCTGGCGGTGGCTGGCAACTTTTTTCAAAAATGCTGGGGGCGAAAGAATGACAAATTATAAGTATTATTAGTGTTATTATTATTTCTTCTTATTATTGTTATTATCCATTAACATCCATCCATTTATTTATTTATTTACTTATTTAAGTATGAAGTTTCTGCGTCACTATTTTAATTTCAAAGCAAATAGCAATTATTTTCCAAACCGGTTTTCTTCTGCTTTGTGCTTCTTCAATACTCATGAGAATTCAAACTGAGACGGAGATTTTTGATCGCACACTTCACTCTCTTGTCAAATCAGAGCACAGCATCGTTGAGATCTCTTCTGAAACTCAAGAGCAGACACATGTAAGCCTCCTGAGGTCTTTTTCTCAGGAGAAACAGCTGAGAAGCAGTAGAGACTCTCAGTGTTGAGTCTGACGTGTGATTTCTCTTCCGTTGGGAACACACTTCATCTTGAGTTAGTATTTTATCCCGTCGTGTGTTCATGAGCATCAGCGTCCTCACGCTCATCAAACGAGTGAGAGACTGCTGGACGACCGACAACAAAAGCATCCAGAAGTCCTCAGAGAAATAAGCAGCATCTGCCGAGAGACACGAATCGCGTCTCCATCCTGCAGCGGCGCGTACGTAATTGCTGAGAAATGCGAATGTGACTTTTTAATACAAGCAGAGATTAACAATGCAATCTCCAATTCTTTAGTGCTGTGACTAATTAGCGATGCTAGGCTAATTGCAGGTTTGTGTAATTGCATTGTATCTTAAGAGTTTGTCAAGATGAAACCACCTGGTACATGGAAAATACTCAGCTCTCTTATTTTGTAATTACAGGGTTTGTGTTTTTATCTCCTGTTGCGCTTTTCTTCTAGTGCACAACGACTAATTGCATCGCGCTCGCTTCTGTTTTAATTGACAGTATAGTTTGAGTACGTGAATTGTGTCGGTCCCGTCCTGTCGTGACATTTCACACTGGATATTTTTAATGCACAGGTGAGATGGAGGATGCACACGTGACCTCTGACCTCTGCTTTGTTCCTGCGGCGCTGAAGACCACGAGAAACTGTGTTTAATGCTGATTGACAAACAGATGCGGCTTGAGTCTTTTGAAAAACGACTCACAAATAAACACCAGAACAAAAGAGATCAGACTCAAACGCTGAAGATAAATGCTATTCGTTTTCTAAATGGTGTTTATGGAGTTGCAATTATTAACATCGTCTGTCATTTGATGCACTGATGGGTGTTACAGGAGGTCATGTGTGCCCAAAACCCAATGAAACAAACTAAACTTTTACATGAGATTAATTATGTAATTAGAGAAGAATTGAGATCAGGTTCTTCTTGTCTGTTTTATTCAGAAAGTTGGCAGAAAGTTTTAATTTTAGCTACAGTATTCAACAAATCAAAAAACTGAAGCATATTAAAAATATGTGCAGCACAAAAGCAGTGTTGAGTCGCTGGGGGATATTTGTAGCAATAGCCAACAATACATTGTATGGGTCACAATTATACATTTCTCTTTTATGCCAAAAATCATTAGGATATTAAGTAAAGATCATGTTCCATGAAGATATTTTGTAAATTTCCTACTGTAAATATATCAAAACTTAATGTTTGATTAGTCATATGCATTGCTAAGTACTTCATTTGGACAACTTTAAAGATGATTTTCTCAATATTTAGATTTTGTTGCACCCTCAGATTCCAGATTTTCAAATATTGTCCGATCCTAACAAACCATACATCAATGGAAAGCTATTTATTTTTTATTTATTGCGAAAAATTGACCCTTATGACTGGTTTTGTGGTCCAGGGTCACATTTAATATCTTCAATCACAGATATTCCTGTACCGACTGAAGCTATTGTTGTATTTGTTTACATCATACTTCATTTTATTTATGAGATTATAAATTGATCCAGTAAAAACAGGCTCCAACTTAAAAACAGACCGTGCATTTGGTCTTAAAGTGACATCAACCTAATAAACCTGCTTAATGAAAAATATCAGTGTATATTTAATTCAATTGGTTTTACATTTGATTATTTAATTTCTATTTTTACCTGAACCTACCTGAAAACTTAAAGCACTCTTCATTTGTATATTTGTCTTATTGTTTGTGTGTGTGTGTATATATATATATATATATGGAACTGACTTTATGTCCTGCTCACAGTGGCGTTTAACATGGAATGTCACGACTCGCTCTCGCATGAGTCCGTCATAAAATTACAATTAGAGGCCTTGATGCCTGCAAGCGTCTGCTAAACGACAGCAGAATGAAAATCAATTTGATTGGCCTAATAAAGTGATTTGTGTGCCACTAATAATTCACTTCATTTGCTCTTTTGTTCAGGCCGCATTGACAGTGTCTCATTCAGGTTCTCCTGAGAGACGTTTACTGCTGAATGTTGAACTCCAAGAGTGACAGTGACTCGAAACATACCAGAAAATACCACAACATTACTATGGGTATTATCTTGTGGTAATTGCATGGTGTTCTTTGAAGTACCATGTGAATATTATATGAACATGGTAATGAGTATCTTGGTATATGAAAGTATAGAATACCAGTATTGCTGTGATTTTGGCATGGTAACATGCTAATATTGTGTTTTTAAGATTATACTTTTAGACAATTTTTTAGAAGTATTTTGCAAATATAATGTAAATTTATGCAAATACCATGGTGCAGGATTATGATAATAATAGAAGTACCATGGTATTTTCTTCTGACGTTTTCCTGTCGTCACCAATTTTCATTTTAATTTTAGTTAAAGTTTTACGAGTGCTTTTGTCTTTTTTTATATTTATACTTAGCTTTAATTTATTATTATTTCAATTTTAATTGTAGTATTTTTAGTTACTCCAACTTATTTAAATTAAACATTTCTAAATTCATTTCAGCTTTATTTCAATTAACAGTTTTTAATAGTTTTAGTTTCAGTTAACAATAAAGACACTGAAATAAACCCAAATATAATGTGTTTTTACCAAGGTTATAATTTGGTTATACTTTTGGATCATGTATTTTATTATATATATATATATATGCCCCCAATAAAAATATATCATGTATAATAGTACATTACTATGGTAATATTTCAGAATCAGGAAATTACCATGGTATTATCATGTGATATGTTTTTTCTTTCTTGTCCAGTGGACAAAAGAGGAAAAGTTCATATCATATCACATGCAGGCAGTGTTGATGATACTGCAGAATTATTGTGATTTCTGTAGATGTCTGTGTTTTTCATCAGAATCAGATTTGCACACCCTCATGTGTTTAGCATTCAGTAAGCGCAGATTGTGTTATATTTTGTGACCGGCCTGTGATGATATCAGGACTTTTGGCCTTGTTAAGCACTGGACGTCTCTGGAGCTGCTGCTGCGTCTTCAGCTCTGGCACAGACACAAGATCCTCCATGCACAATATGAGGAGGAGGAGAACATGAGAGGAGCAGCGCAGTGCCGCAGGGCTGCCTGATGTCAGCGTTCATGTAATCTGAGCGCGTGGCTTTAGCCTGTTGTTTCCTGTGTGATCAGAGAAACACTCACAGGTGCTCCAAACAACAGACGACTCAACATGCAAACTCTGTCCTCTCAGTTCCTGTGAGAAACTCAGGACAATATGGACCTGCACCAACAATTTCCTGATGATTATACACATTTTGACTTTGAATAAAAACTTTAAGCACCTCATTCAAGGTTTTTTTATTTGTCAGTGCCACCATATGTGCAGACATACAGAGGAATC
>NW_015506292.1:131135-137174 GCF_001515645.1 Sinocyclocheilus grahami
CAGGCCTCTCTCATCTTTTTAAGTGGGAGAACTTGCACAATTGTTAGCTGACTAAATACTTTTTTTCCCCACTGTATTTCCACAGTGAGTGCAATATAAAACATATCATGAAATCTGAAACTTTGTTTTGTGTCTTTTAGTTCATGTCTGTGACATCTAATGACAATATAAATTTTTAACATATTTAAGATTTGCAGTCTCCAACATATTCAATTCAATTCAAGTTTATTTGTATAATGTAATGTAATATTAGAGAAATGATGGCTCGTTCTTTCTGTGTTGGGATAATATTCAATTCAATTCAAGTTTAATTGTATAGCGCTTTTCACGATACAAATCGTTGCAAAGCAACTTTACAGCAAATTAGGTTTCTACAATATTTAGTGGTAGCTTATCAGTGGTGACTGTCAGTTAATGTACATATGGCATAAATGTACGGAAAAATCAATTAAAGACGTAATCAAACAGAAGATGAACACTATTAACAGCAATTATTATATGATGCAATCAAACTTAGAGCAAAATTTGGTAGTTCTGTATGTTGTTTCAGGGTTGGCATCTTGTTGACTACCTTGCTACACTACACAGGTTTCTGTCCAATCAGATGCTTTCTAGATTGATAAAGCTTCTCCTCCTACTTTCTACTCATAATTCATACTAACTAGCAATAGAAAGTAGCAAAACACAGCTGTTATATAAACTAAAGCATATAGGCTTTTTAAAATAAGTCACAACTTTTTGATATACTGCGTTTATTTGGAGACACTACAGGCGAATACTACATGTCTTTAGGAATAAAGTGTTATATAATTCAGTGTGAATGAACAAACCCCTCAGTAAAAGTCTTCCGAATATAGAGAGGAATAAAATGGTCAAATTTGGTGTATGTAAGTGCTGCTGAAGTGGAGAAAAAACTCTTTAAAGAAATAAGTTGGAAATGAAAGCTACAGGCACAAATAGATAAAACATTCAAAATACACTTTTAAGTGTTTATTTTATTGCAATTTCTTTCCACTAATCTGAAACACCACATTATGAAAAGACAAATAGCCCAAAATCTGACCAGTGCATAAAATAACAGACGTCATTGTCTTAAGAGACGTCATTCTTAAATCAAGAAAAACATAAACCTGTTTTCCCTTTGAATTCGTCTATTAATTAGATAAAACCAGGTTCAAATTCTTGTTTGATTTTGTTGCCATATTAGAGTTTTTCCAGACGGGATTTAGGATTTCTCTTTTTATCACTCCATAAATCAGAAAATACTGTCAACAGCCAGAAAAACAAAATTTTCATTTTCACCATGTTTTTGGAAATAAAGTGTTGTATAAATTAGTGTGAATGATATATGAGCAAATCCCTCAGTAAAAACCTTCAAAATATAGAGAGGAATAAAACTGTAAAGTTTGGTGTTTGTAAGAGCTGCTGAAGTGGAGATAAAATCTCACAGCTTTTAAAAAATATGCAATTTCACCATGTTTTTGGAAATAAAGTGTTGTATAAATCAGTGTGAATGATATATGAGCAAATCCCTCAGTAAAATCCTTCAGAATATAGAGAGGAATAAAATCGTAAAGTTTGGTGTTTCTAAGAGCCGCTGAACTGGAGATAAAATCTCACAGCTTTTTAAAAATATGCATTTTCACCATGTTTTTGGAAATAAAGTGTTGTATAAATTAGTGTGAATGATATATGAGCAAATCCCTCAGTAAAAACCTTCATGATATAGAGAGGAATAAAACTGTAAAGTTTGGTGTTTGTAAGAGCTGCTGAAGTGGAGATAAAATCTCACAGCTTTTAAAAAATATGCATTTTCACCATGTTTTTGGAAATAAAGTGTTGTATAAATCAGTGTGAATGATATATGAGCAAATCCCTCAGTAAAATCCTTCATGATATAGAGAGGAATAAAACTGTAAAGTTTGGTGTTTGTAAGAGCTGCTGAAGTGGAGATAAAATCTCACAGCTTTTAAAAAATATGCATTTTCACCATGTTTTTGGAAATAAAGTGTTGTATAAATCAGTGTGAATGATATATGAGCAAATCCCTCAGTAAAATCCTTCATGATATAGAGAGGAATAAAATCGTAAAGTTTGGTGTATGTAAGAGCTGCTGAAGTGGAGGTTAAAACTTAAATATTGTATTGGAATTGAAAATCTACAGGCAAATAGATAGTGCAATAAAATTAACACTTAAATTGTGTTTTTTCCACTAGTCTGACAGAAGACATGATATGGAAACAAAACAGACCTCAAAACTGACCAGAGCATGAAAACACACTGGTTTTGCCTGAAGTGTCTGGCCTTAAACGCTGTTGTGAATCTCTGATAATGCTGATGAAGTGTTGTGTTTGCTGCTTTCTCTCAGACTGACTCTCTGTCTCTGTGTCTCTGGTTTCAGCTGGTGTTTGAGGTGGTGGCGTCTGGTGAACAGGGTCTGCTGGCCGTCAGAGGAATCTCGCGTCAGGGTCATCAGTGCAGTAAGTGTCATGAGGCGTGAACATGTGTGTCACAAGGCTTCACTATCTGCTATCACACAGAACCGACGCAGATGCGCTTCCTTTGAAAGCAGATTAAAGAACAGAGTCACCAAACACTGCAATCCCACAATCCCCTCTACTCTTGTGTGTTCCTATGTGAGCTCGGATGATTACAAACATTCATCACTCGCCAAAATATGTTCTAGCCACTTACACAAAGCTGAAAGTGTGTGTGTGTTGATTTGTTTGAGTGTGGGTCACTTTGACCGTTTGGTAGTCACTCATTTTTACTTCGCTACTTTCTTCCTTTTCAGCTGATGCCACTGAGGCTGTGTGGGTTAGTTAATGTTAACTAATGCTGCTGTAGGGGATTCATCCTGTCTAACATTTTGAAGGGACGGTTCATCCATCATTTACTCTCCTTCATGTTGTTCTAAACCTCTGTGACTTTCTTCTGTTAATGTTTTTCATGCAATTACAAGAAACTAAAGCTTTAAAAAAAAGACACTAAAACCCATCAAAGTATCATGACAGTCACCCATATGACTTGTGCTCTGTATTTCGAAGCTTCTGAAGTCATATGACGCTTTGTTAGAAAAATGTATTTTAATATGATTTGTTAATTAATATTAATATATTACTTATTAATTAATATTAATATATGTATTATATGTATATGACCTTTTATTTATTTATTTATTTTAAATATGTGCTTTTGTCATTTTTATGAACAATTGTTATATAATAAATTTCATTTTTATAGCATATTATTGCATATTATATTATGTTAAAATTTTTATTTTAATTTTTATCCTTTACGTTATAATAAAGCACTTCACTTGAACAAGCAAATAACTAATATAACGAGATAAAAATAAAACCCACTTTAGAATGATAATAAAAGACAAAAATTAATGTACATATTTAATGTAAATAATATTTAATGTGAATGCATAACAAAATATTGCAGTTAAAACCAAATAATAATAAAAGATAGCATAGGACATAGAAAAAAACTTCTAGTTAAATGCCAAAGTAAAAGCTACTTAGGAATATTTTTTTAAATAAAAAATATTGAATATATTCAGTATCTATTGATAATGTGTCCTATAGGTTTGGGGCTTGATTGACAAAAAAATGTGATATTTGTTTACTTTATTTAACTTTAATTTATTTATTTATTTTTTCAGTATATTTCCATTTTAGATTATGAATTTCAGTTTTTAATTTGAGTTATTTTAGTACTTAAACTTATTCTATGTGTTTTTCACTGGTTCCTTAAATGCAGAATCTCCACTGGTGCTTATGTAAGGATCAGTTTTCATAAACAGCAGTTGATCATGACAGATATGAAGTCATATAGCATCACGATCTTGTAATTAATAATCGTCTCTGAATGTCCTGTATAACGTGGTTCATCAGCTGATAAATGAAAGCACGTTTGGTTTTGAATGATGTTTCTCTGAGCGTCTGACCTTCACTCTTTCACCTGCTCATCCATCTCTCCTCGTCTGTTATTCATCACTCTTAGAGTCGTTCCCTCCGTCTCTCTTCCCTCGTTCGTTCTCAAACTCCTGTTTCCATGTGAAATCACATTATTTCCAGTTAAATGCATGCAGATCATGAATCCTCTAGTATCAGATCGGTTGAGTTCAGATCTTCAGATGAAGGTCACGACTAATTAAAATCACATGAACTTTCATTAACTCACCTTCACTAGTTATTCTGATTTCTTCCTCTGTTACTTGAATTTGTTTTTGCTCTGTTATGAATCTGATAGACGGTTTCTCATTCAGGCTGATGTGTGTGTGTGGTGTTTCTATGACCTTTCCTCACGCTAATAACTATAACTCCTGCTTATACATAAAATCACATTATTTTCAATTAAATGCATAGCATGTGTTTATGTGCTCAGCAGTATTTTAGTATTATTTATATCATATTATACTTTTTAGTAAATATTTTCATGTTAGTTTAATTACTAGCATTTTAGGTTTAATTTCAATAAAGTATTTTTTTATTTTAATTGAAGGTTTTATTTATTTAACTTTATTTTAAAATTGATTTAGTTTTAGTTCAGTTTTAGTATTTATTTATTTCCACTTGGTGATCCAGTTAAAGGCATCGCATGCATTTGTGTGTGTGTGTATGTGCTCACTAGTGTTATTTTATTATTATTATTGTCATATTAAAGTTTTTATTATAATTTTTAATTAGCTTTTATTTTTATATTTTCAGTTCTCCTTTTAATTTTAGTTACATTTTTAGTAATTTTAATATTTTAGGTTTAATTTTAAACAATCAATTTTTTTAATTAAAATTTTTAGGTTTAATTTATTTAATCATTTATTTATATATTACTTATTTATTTATTTTTTAGTTTTAGTTCAGTTTTCATATCTATAATAAATCAATAAAGACAAAAACAAATAGCTGCTCAGGCAACATTTCTAATTTCCGTTTGTTTCATCTAAGATTTCCATTTTATTTCATCTCCCCTTCCGCTGGTTCTCTCTCAGTTTTTCTGGGTTCTGGGGCTGATGGCCGGTTCTCATTCAGGCTGATGTGTTTCGTGTCTCTCTGACCTTTCCTCGCGCGTTTCTCTAAGTGCTGCGTCTGGAAAATGCTCCTCGCTGCCCTTGAACCGCAGCGGCTGATCCTGTAATATCCTGATGGAAATGTGCTGAGTGAACGTGTGCCGATCCATTTTATGATTGATTCGCTGCAGTTTCACAGGTGAAAGACGTCCGGAGGAGCTTTGCACGTGATTCACTGAGTCGTTTGAGTTGATTCACTGAGTCGTTTGAGTTGATTCACTGTAATGCTCTCAGTTGTGGCTCACTGATTCTCTGTCTGTCTGTGTGTCTGTCAGTGAACACGCCTCACTTCCTGCACATTAAGAGCGTGGAGGTCAACGCCAGACAGACGGCCACCTTCCAGTGCACTATTAACGGCCAGCCCAAAGACCACGTCAACTACAAGCTCTGGCTCCAGGTAAATTCACTAGAACACAAGCAGCAGAGCTGAAACACTGCTTGTGTGTGTGTATGGGCTCAGCAGACTTAATTTAGTATTATTTCTTAAGTTATATTTTCAACTGTCATTTTCTTTTCAGTTTATTTTTTTTAATTTAAGGTTTTATTTAATTTTATTTTTAAATTTAGTTTTAGTTCAGTTTTAGTTTTTTTTTCAGTTAGTATATTTTATTTGGTTTTAGTTCAGTTTTAGTATTTATTTTATTTCCAGTTAGCTTCAAAATTATTTTATTACAGTTTTAACAGCAGTTTCACCCATATTATCTCTTGCTTTTTAATTGGCTTTTAAATTTTTCATATAATATTTATATTTTATTTGATTTCAGCTTTGTCATTTTAGTTAATGATAGTAATAATCCTTTTGGTCAGTGAACAAACATCTCTGTGACTGACAAGATCTATATTTCCTCTTCACAAACAAAAGCAGCAGAACGTCTGATTGAACAAACACACACACACACACACACACACACACACACACTCACTCACACTCACACACACACTCACACACACACACACACACA
>NW_015506292.1:137305-142178 GCF_001515645.1 Sinocyclocheilus grahami
GGTTACGTCACTTGCCCACCGCGGCACCGACCCCCACCGTCGTTTTGATTTTTATAGTAATAAAAATAATTTAGTTCAGTGAAAGAACAGACACTACAATTAAAAACTGAACGCGGCTGCTCAATGCAGCGTGCCGAACGACAGTCGCATCACAGATCTGATTTAATTTCTCTAGTGAGTCGAGCTGACTGACGAGAAGCGTGAGGCGAGACAGACCAGAAGAGTGAGGCGAGACAGACCAGAAGAGTGAGGCGAGACAGACCAGAAGAGCGAGGCGAGACAGACAAGAAGAGGGAGGCGAGGCAGACCAGAAGAGAGAGGAGACGGACCAGAAGAGTGAGGCGAGACGGACCAGAAGAGTGAGGCGAGACGGACCAGAAGAGTGAGGCGAGACGGACCAGAAGAGTGAGGCGAGACGGACCAGAAGAGTGAGGCGAGACGGACCAGAAGAGTGAGGCGAGACGGACCAGAAGAGTGAGGCGAGACGGACCAGAAGAGTGAGGCGAGACGGACCAGAAGAGTGAGGCGAGACGGACCAGAAGAGTGAGGCGAGACGGACCAGAAGAGTGAGGCGAGACGGACCAGAAGAGTGAGGCGAGACGGACCAGAAGAGTGAGGCGAGACGGACCAGAAGAGTGAGGCGAGACGGACCAGAAGAGTGAGGCGAGACGGACAAGAAGAGCGAGACGAGACAGACCAGAAGAGTGAGGCGAGAGAGAGACAAGACAATCGCGGATGATTTAGTTTCGAAACGAGATGCAAAAGCAACTGTTTGCCAGTATTTTGGATTTTGAAAAGCCTGTTGACTTTTGCCGTTCATCTAAGCTGATTTTGGACGTTTTTGTAAACATTAATTTCTTATTTAATTGGTTCCACATTGTTTGCTGATTTTTACTTTATTTAAACTTTGTGTCATTTATTTATTTTTTTTACATCAAGGTGTATGCCGTGCCTCCAAGCTTTCTTACTTGTTTTGCTAATAAACTTTCTACGTTTCTTATTTATTTGGTTATATATTATACGTTTACTTATTTCCAGTTCTGTATAGGCTACCTATTTAAACTTTATGTAAGTTATTTGTTATTTTATATTAGGCATAGCCTGCCCTATAGCATGGTGTATTTTTATTTGTTTTGTTAATAAAAGCTCTATGTTTTATGTGTAGGCTAAAGTGAGTTTGACGTTGTATTTTATTGTTGCGTTCATGCAATTGATGCCGAATAGCCGCTATTTGAAAGTGAAAGTAAAAGATGGAAAATTCAAACAAACTAAAAATTAACAATTGCTTTACGCCGAATTGGCGCTATTTGAAAGTGAAAGTAAAAGATGGAAAATTCAAACAAACTAAAAATTAACAATTGCTTTACGCCGAATTGGCGCTATTTGAAAGTGAAAGTAAAATGCGCACACGCTGCTTTTACAAGCTATTTAAAAGCGAAGGAAAACGAGGAAAACGAGGAAAAGAGGGAACGCCCCCGCGGTGATACCAGTATTACCGGTGTTGTCACACACTGATTAACCGGTATAAACACACACACACAAACACACACACACACACACACACACACATACTGTGTCAACTGCTCTATTGGATATTCTAGATACGTTTGTAAATCCTCCATTGACTTTTCAGAAAGCACAGAATTGTCTTCTGAAATATTAACTAACATACTGAATTAGAGTCTTCAGAGCTGGATCTATATCTACAGTAAACATTCATTTTGGAGTGAGCTATATTTGGAAATGACAACAAAATAAATGCTGTTTTCAGAGAGAAATCATGTGTGTCGATTGGTCCTCGGCTGTTTAATGCTCTTTACTGCAATCGTTCACTCGGTTGCGCTTGTGTTCTATTCTCAGGGCATCAAAGGACGCGAGGCTCCTATGAAAGACACCAAACCTGTGAACTCCAGACGCTACACAGCCACCTTTGACATAGTCAACACCACCAAAGAAGACTCGGGCCGCTACCGCTGCATCGTGCGCTCTGAGAAAGGAGTCGGAGCATCCAGTTACGGAGCTCTGGTGGTCAAACGTGAGTTTTCATTACCACTCAATAATTCATAGACGGTGATGGAGAACGCTCATAATTCTCTGGAGGTCGTGTAATATCCAGCTTACATTCAGTCGAATGTCTTTATGCACCATATATTTGGCACGCTGGTCTCCACAGACCATGATATCAACTAGTTCCTCAGATCCACAGTGGAAATTAAGTGGCATGAATATAAAAGGGCATATTCCTTCCAATTGTTAATTTTGTCTTTGCAAAGAAAATGAAAAAAAGCAATTACAAAAGAAAAGAAAGCTGCATAAGTTCAGAATGTGTAATTTTGTAGTTTAGTTTGCAGTCAAAGCTCTTTTTGAACAGTAGAGGATGTTTTATTAGGGAAATTAAGATAATTTACCATGTTTCTGTAACACTTTACAGTAAGGCTCCATTAGTTAATGTATTAACTAACATGAACAAACAATGAACAGTACATTTATTACAGTATTTATTAATCTTTGTTAATGTTAGTTAATGAAAACACAGTCGCTCATTGTTAGTTCATGTTAGTTCACAGTGCGTTAACTAATATTAACAAGCACAACTTTTGATTTTAATAATGCATTAGTAAATGTTGAAATTAACATTAAGATTAATAAATGCTGTAGAAGTGTTTTTCATTCTTAGTTCATGTTAAATAAAGTTGTTAGTAAACTTTATTGTAAAGTGTTACCAGTGTTTCTTACTGGCCATGAAACTGAATTTTCCAGTATTTTTATTACAAAAATATATATTTTCTTATGACAAATGAATTATTTAGCTGTTTTTTCTTGTATGTTAGTGACAATTAACTTAATGAAGCTGGCGCCAAAGTCAACTTTTACATGCATTTTGTGCAGAATCTAAAAATATATAATATTTCTTCCAATTGTTAATTTAGTAAAAAAAAACAAATACGTTGCATTAGATTAAAATTAGTAATTAAGCAAATGTTTTTTTACATGCATTTGCTGTTTGGCAAAATCAGTTCTTTTGCAGAAGTTCAACATGCATAACATTTCTTCTAATTGTTATATTTGTTTATGTAAAAAATAAAAAAAATAAAAAAATAAAAGTTACACAAGTTCAGAATGTGCTGTTTAGTTTCAGTAAAAGCTCTTTTTGTACTGTAAAGGATGTTATGATGGGTGAATTAAGAAAATCAAGCAGCCTAAAATATATTTTTTACTGTAAATGCAAAAGAAGAAGATCTTATTCGGCAGTCGTTTGTGTCGGCGTTTCACTAGTTTTGGATCAGAGCCGGTGTGTGTGTGTGTTATATATGAGTTCTGTCATTAGAACGAGTGTTGAGCTGTAAATCTTGCTCTGATTTCCTCTCTTGCCTCTGTTTCGTGTCAGACTGCATCAGGCTTTATGTGTGCTTGCTAGCGGTGGCTCCTCTCCGCTCCTCTCGTTCATCACGCCTCTCTCTGCTTATTAGCCCAGATTGGCTCAGCAAATCGTATTATTTTACATTTTGCCCCTTTAGATTAAATATCGGCCTGTGAAGCGGTGTGAAACACTTCTATCTAATTGTTAATTTAGTAAAAAAAAACAAATACGTTGCATTAGATTAAAATTAGTAATTAAGCAAATGTTTTTTTACATGCATTTGCTGTTTGGCAAAATCAGTTCTTTTGCAGAAGTTCAACATGCATAACATTTCTTCTAATTGTTATATTTGTTTATGTAAAAAATAAAAAAAATAAAAAAATAAAAGTTACACAAGTTCAGAATGTGCTGTTTAGTTTCAGTAAAAGCTCTTTTTGTACTGTAAAGGATGTTATGATGGGTGAATTAAGAAAATCAAGCAGCCTAAAATATATTTTTTACTGTAAATGCAAAAGAAGAAGATCTTATTCGGCAGTCGTTTGTGTCGGCGTTTCACTAGTTTTGGATCAGAGCCGGTGTGTGTGTGTGTTATATATGAGTTCTGTCATTAGAACGAGTGTTGAGCTGTAAATCTTGCTCTGATTTCCTCTCTTGCCTCTGTTTCGTGTCAGACTGCATCAGGCTTTATGTGTGCTTGCTAGCGGTGGCTCCTCTCCGCTCCTCTCGTTCATCACGCCTCTCTCTGCTTATTAGCCCAGATTGGCTCAGCAAATCGTATTATTTTACATTTTGCCCCTTTAGATTAAATATCGGCCTGTGAAGCGGTGTGAAACACGTTTTGTTGGAGACTCTCATTCGTTTGTGTGTGTGAGAGAGTGTGTGTGTGTGTGTGTGTTTGTGTGTTTGTGAGTGTGAGTGTGTGTTTGAGTGTGTGTGTGTGTGTGTTAGGGAGTGAGTGTGTGTGTGTATGTGTTAGTGTGTGTGTGTGTGTGTGTGTGTGTGTGTGTGTGTGTGTGTGTGTGTGTGTTTGTGTGTGTGTGTGTGTGTGTGTGTTAGTGTGTGTGAGTGTGAGTGTGTGTTTGAGTGTGTGTGTGTGCGTGTGAGTGTGTGTGTGTGTGTGTTAGGGAGTGAGTGCGTGTGAGTGTGTGTGTGTGTGTGTGTGTGAGGGTGTGTGTGTGTGTGTGTGTGTTAGGGAGGGAGTGTGTGTGTATATGTGTTAGTGTGTGTGTGTGTGTGTGTGTGTGTGTGTGTGTGTGTGTGTGATGAGAGCGGCCAAGGGCAGCGACGGGCGTCACAACGCTCTGCTTCCTCCAGGAGAAAGACGCCCGCAGGTTAACAAGACTGACCCACGTCCTGTGACAGCACAATGAGAGTCATAAATCATGTACTGCATGCTTCCTTTCTCTTTCCACACACACACACACACACACACACACACACACACACACACACACACACCTCACTCCCGCCTCCTGCATGCGCCACTGCAACTCTCTCTCACTCACTATCCCC
>NW_015506292.1:142302-159802 GCF_001515645.1 Sinocyclocheilus grahami
ACTCACATACACCCACTCACTCATACTCACACTCACATACACCCACCCACTCACTCACACACACACTCACCTACCCACCCCCACCCACACCCACACACACACACACACACACACACACACACACATGATTCCAGCCTGCTGCAGGTGCCAGAATGAACTTCTGCCAATTAATTTACCACCGAAAATACACCTTACTGGCCACAAATGTTTTTTTTCCTCAGTAGTTTATTAAAAATATGTTTTATTTATATTTATTTATATTTATAAATGTATTATATTTAGTAAGTGTATAAATATATGTCTAATACATTTTATTATAAGTATATGTATATTTATATATACAATATATTTTATTTCTGTTTTTTATATTCATAAAAATAAGTTTTTAATACTTATATATTCTATATTTATGAATATATATTTTGATATGTTGGATTTTAAGTATATTTTTTATTGTAATTTTATATAAATTATCATAAATAATAATAATAATTTGTCAGTTTTTATATATATAAATATATTTGCATATATTCTATTATAAATATATTTTATTTTTATAATATTAATAAACATACATTATATGTTTTAAATGTGTGGATATATTTTAATATATTTGATTTTAAATATGATTATAAAATATGAATATTATAATAATATTATATTTTATATCATATATGTTTTATGGATGTATATTTTAATATATTTAAATTTAAATATTTTTTATATATTTTATGTCCGTTTTTATATTTCTACATATATTTTTATCTTACAATATTTATAAATATAAATACATTTTGTATTTATAAATAAATTTTTTATATTTGACAATGGAATTTTTTTGAGTATACAGTGAGAATCAGAACAATTTTTTATGTGTGTTTGGTGTTTGGAGTGTGTTCATTTTGGACCTTTATTTGACCGTTCTCTTCTGTATATTGTGTGCTACTGTAGTTTGAGATACTCAGATGATCTTCTGTGTGACGGACAGTCAAAGAGAAGGAAAACCAGAACCGAGGGGAAGTTGTGTCATCCTCGACCTTCTGAGGAAGAAGTTGGCCTGCAGACAGCGAGTGTGTGATGAGTTCAGGTCTCTGTCAAGTCACATTAACTCAGATTCACTCAAACCTGCAGAAAAGCCCAGAACATCCTAATAACAGAGTGTGTCAGTGACAGGAGATCCGTGCGGTTCAGGGTGCGGCCCAACACGCTTCTAATTATACCAGACCACATGAGTGTGTGTGTGGCAGGTGCACAAACACACACACACACACACACATACACACACACACACACACACACACACACACACACAGGTTTGTTTTTGTGAAAAGTGGGGACTCTCCATAGGTGTAATGGTTTTTATACTGTACAGACCGTATATTCTATTGCCTTGGTGATCGAAGGGATCCTTTACTTCCACTGATGTCATATGGCCTTTACACAGTTCAGCTGCTGAGATTCTGATGACGAGATGCTTTTAGTTCCTCTCTACAAGTGTTTTAAAGGGTCATATGTGTTATTTCATGATTTTACATTTTATTTTCTCTACTTTTACTCGAGTCGAGTTTCTGATCAGAGAGTTGCAGAGGTAAGAAATTGTATAGAATTTCTTCTGCTTTTGAAAAAAAAATAAAGAGGATAATATAGAAAAAAAGGCAGAAGTTCAAATTTTGGACTGCAGAGGAAGTTTTGACAGCCTAAAATATTTATAACTTTTTATTTATAGCATTTTAGTATTTTTTTACTATTTTTTTTCTTTGACAATGGAAATATTTTACTGTTTTTCATAAGTTCCTAAGTTAAAATGGCATTTAAGTCAATTATTTTATCATTGAAACCAGTTTCAATATATATATAAAAACATTAAACGCAAATAAATAAATAATTGCAGAAGTTCAGAACAAGTACATTTTCAGTTTAATTGTATTTATTTATTTTATTATTTTACTGTAGAGGAATGTTGATGGTGAATTTAGTTTAACATTCTTTTTTTTAACTAACAATGAAAATTTATTTTCCAGTATTTTTATTTAAAAAATCAATTTTCATTAATGAGAATGATTTTTTTTTAGCTGTTTTTTCTTGCATATTAATGACAATTAGAGTCAGTTATTTACTTACAAACTTTATTTTGTTTTACATGCATTTTGTATTTGGCAGCATTGCATAAGTTAAAAATGGAGGCTTTTTTCTGGTTGTTACATTTATTTTTGAAAATGGAAAAAGAGGCATAAAAGTTGCATTAGTTCAGAATTAACATTTTGTAGCTTAGTTTCGGTAAAAGCTCTTTAAAGGTGCTTAAAGCGATTTCTGACAAATGCTGTTGATGTTTGAAGTTTTATCAAGTTTTTTCAAGTTTTATCAAGTTTTGCTGCTGCAGAAGTTAAAAACATATGATATTTATTGTATAAGATTCAATGTGAAACTAAAAAGACAATGCAAAGAAAAGAAAGTCGTTTACAGTTGAGTATCTGTTTGATAGTCCAATGAACTGCCCCTTGTCTTCCAGGCCAGGCCATACCACCCCTTCTGCCCCTTAGCATCGTTCTAAGCTCAGGGCTGCTGAGAGGGTGTGGCGCAAATCACAAAATACTACTGACCTTAAATGTGTATCAGTCGCTCCTCTCTTCCTTCTCTGCTAATGCCTCCACTGCTAAAGGGACATACTATCATAACAAAATTAACAATTCGTCTAACTCTCGCATGCTCTTTAAAACATTTTCCTCCCTCCTTTGTCCTCCTCCTCTTCCTCCTTCATCAACTCTAACAGCTGACGACTTTGCTACGTTCTTCATTAATAAAATTACAAACCTCAGTGCACAATTTACCACACCTCAATCTTACCAACAAACATACACTCATTCACATCCTTCTCTTCACACACTGAGGCATACGTCTCCAAACTCATCCTTTCCAATCATCCTACTACTTGTCCGCTTGATCCTATTCCATCTCATCTTCTTCAAGCCATTTCTCCTGCAGATGTACCTGCACTCACTCACATCGTTAACACATCCCTTCACACTGGTGTTTTCCCCTCAACATTTAAACAGGCTTGTATAACCCCATTACTTAAGAAACCCACTCTTAACCCAACTACAGCCAGAAACCTTGGAGTTGTGATTGATGATCAGCTGACTTTCTCAGACCACATTGCTAAAAGTGTCCGCTCCTGCAGATTTGCTTTATTCAACATCAAGAAGATCAGGCCCTTTCTTTCAGAACATGCAACACAACTCCTTGTTCAAGCTCTTGTTCTGTCCAGGCTGGACTATTGCAATGCTCTCTTAGCAGGTCTTCCAGCCACTTCTATCAAACCTTTACAATTAATCCAGAACGCGGCAGCAAGATTAATCTTTAATGAGCCAAAAAGAACACATGTCACACCTCTGTTCATCAATTTACACTGGCTACCAGTAGCTGCTCGCATTAAATTCAAGGCATTAATGTTTGCCTACAAAACCACCACTGGCTCTGCACCCCTTTACCTACATTCATTACTTCAGAGTTATGTGCCTCTAGAAGCTTGCGTTCTGCAAGTGAACTTCGCTTTATTGTTCATCTCAAAGAGGCACAAAATCACTTTCACAGACTTTTACATTAACTGTTCCCTCCTGGTGGAATGACCTGCTCAAATCAATCCCAGCAGCTGAGTCCTTAACCATCTTCAAGCATCAGCTAAAAACACATCTCTTCCATCTTTATTTGACCCTCTAACTCTAGCACTCTCTATTCTAGTTCTATTCTTTATTTTTAAAAACTTGCCCCTTTTAGACTTGCACTCTATTTAATTACAAAAACTAACAAAAAAAACTAACACTTGCTTCTCTAATCTTTTTGTATCCTATCTATTTGTTTTCTTTTTATTTATTATACAATTAACAAAAGCAAAAAAGGCCTCTAACACTAGCTTGCTCTATTCTGTTTCTATTCGATGTTTTCTTTTTATTTATTATATGTTTAAAAAAAACCTTGCTACGTGTACTGCGTTAAGCTAACTGAGACTTGTTATAGCACTTGCTTATCATTGCTCTTTTGTTGATTTAGATTGCTTCTATTGTCCTCATTTGTAAGTCGCTTTGGATAAAAGCATCTGCTAAATGACTAAATGTAAATGTAAACTCATGTGACTCCTCGTGATACGATCAGACTGAATCAGAATCATCTGAATCAATCACATCATGTCTGTGAGGGTACTATGGTTTCTTAAAGCTCCAGGTCGTCCCTCACGTCTCTGTGATCTTCTGGTCTGTAGATGTGCGTCTGTAGGTTTTATGGTGCAGCAGGTGAAAATGTTGCGTCACTGTACGCACCAGTACTCTAGTGATGACTGACAGCTGAAGTGAATCACGTTCACGAGTGGCGTTTCTTGCCGTGTGAGGTTTGTCTGGAGTGTGTGAATCTATCAGTAGGAGGAAGGAGAGAGATGTCGCTGTCGTTGGTGTTGTTGTTGTTTTTGTGGGTGTAGCGGAGCATGTCTTTGGTCACACCTGCACAGAGCTGCCAGGATGATGGATGCTCCATTAGCGCAGCTGTAATTGGCATTCTCCACGCTTCACATCCATACGCCGCTGTGTGGTTCCTCCACACAGACCTGCTACTGCAATTCAGCCGCTATGAGCTCTCAATCTGAGCCTTCCGTCCGTCTGTCTGTCTGTGATGGTGTTATTCCTGTGTGCTAAAGACAGCAGTGACACTCTGAATATACGTGTTGTCGTCAACATCATAGCAGTGAGCACTCACTTTCATGGTTGCTTTGATACTGTTTTTTTCATATTAATTTACTCCATATTATTATTTTATTTTTTATTATTTTATTTTATAATTTTTAATTTTCTTTCCATTTCATAATTTTTTATTATTTTATTTTTATAATTTACGTTCATGTTTTATTTTTTATAAAATGTTTAATTTTTTATTATTGTAATTTATTTTATTAATTGTCATTTTATTTTATAATTTTTATTTTTATAATTTTATTTTTTGTTTTGTATAATTGCATTTTAATTTATTTTACTTTTTATTTTATTTTATTGTTTTTAAATTTTAAATTTTAAATTTTATTTTGTCATTTTTTTAGAATTTTATTTTATCATTTTTATTTTATTTTTTATAATTAAATTTTTAGTTTTTTTATAATTGTATTTTATTTCTATTTTATTTTATATATATATATATATATATATATATATATATTATTATTTTTTAATTAATTAATTAATTAATTAATTTTATTTTATTTTATTTTATTTTCCCTGAGTAAACATCTAGTCCTAAGATGCCATTAGATGCCATTTGGTTCCAAGCAAAATAGTGTTAAAAATACTTTTTAAACCTTTTTTAAAAAAACTTTATTTTAGAGAGTTACTGATGGGTTTGAGACTCAGCCAATAGTGAACAACAGCAAATGCATGATAAACATGATAAAACAGATGTTTTTCCTGTAGAAACATCAGTCACGGGCCTCATTTGTGTTCAGGTTCGCTCTGACACTGAAGCAGATTGTCTTGTATTGCTAATAGATTTTCATGCTCTGATGGAGGTTTGTGTGTGTGTGTGTGTGTGTGTGTGTGTGTGTGTTCTGTATCGGGATGGCGGGTGAATTGGAGCAGGACCGTTGGGGTGGCGACTAATGAAATTGTGCTCATCTAAAACAATGAAGGTCAGGAAATTAATTAGTTCAAGTCATTAGCTCAGAGGAATCAGGCGGCCCGTCTGAAGATTTCGCTCTAAATTGCGTGTCGTGGCTTTTGTGCGTGAGCGACGCGTTGGCGCTTAATTGCGCCACTTAAGATTAAAGCCCAGAGACGCGGGGCAGAATTAAGCAGCTCTTTGTTGATCCGCTGCTTTTCACTCATCTCAGCGTTTCATTAACAAAATGACTAGCCTTCCAGAGTTCAGCTGACGACCAACACGAGCAGACAGAAACACCTGGCCGCTAAAACTCTGGCATTAAATGAATGTTCCCACTCTCTCTCATCATTGTCTTCTAGTTCATATTTATCTGAAGTATCAATTTGTTATGCTTGAGGTTTTAGTTTTAGTTCGACCCTGATCTGTAACAGGGGTTTTCGAACTGCTGTCTGTGGAAAAAACGTAATATCTCAAGTACATTTATACCTAATCTAATTTGATATTTATTTTGTATATTTTTTCATTTCATTTTCATTTTACATACAATTTTTGTAATTTTGTTTGTCATTATCATTAGTTTTTTTAAATGTCCATATGGTTTTTATAAAATTTTAGTGTATTTAGTTTTGGTTATTTTAGTACTTCAACTGAAACAAAAATTAGAAATGTTGCAACTATTTTTATTTATTTACTTTTTTCCATTTATATATATATATACTTGTAATAAAAGAAAAATTAACTGAAACGATTAATTTTCTATAGATTAGATAATCAATTTGTTATGCTTGAGGTTTTAGTTTTAGTTCGACCCTGATCTGTAACAGGGGTTTTCGAACTGCTGTCTGTGGAAAAAACGTAATATCTCAAGTACATTTATACCTAACCTAATCTAATTTGATATTTATTTTGTATATTTTTTCATTTCATTTTCATTTTACATACAATTTTTGTAATTTTGTTTGTCATTATCATTAGTTTTTTTAAATGTCCATATGGTTTTTATAAAATTTTAGTGTATTTAGTTTTGGTTATTTTAGTACTTCAACTGAAACAAAAATTAGAAATGTTGCAACTATTTTTATTTATTTACTTTTTTCCATTTATATATATATATACTTGTAATAAAAGAAAAATTAACTGAAACGATTAATTTTCTATAGATTAGATAGATACTAGTTAATGATAAATAAATTATAAAAATAAGATTCAATTAATTGGCTGAATAAATAAGTATATAATTTGATTAAAAGAAATACAAATTTGATTAAACAAATAATTTTTTTATACAAAATAAACATAATAATGTAACATGAAAAAAACATATATTTACAATATAATATCTTTCTTATATTTATAATATACATTTTTCAACATATAAATTGCGTCTTTACTACTGTAGAAATAACAGCTGAAAAAAATGACTTTGTATGTTGAAATTACATTAATGTGCTCACTCATCGTTTTATTTCTGTTAACATGCATTATATTTTGAGTATCAATTTTTATTTATTTAGCATGGTTTTAGTTTTAGTTAACGATAATAAACCTGATTTAAAACTGGGGTCCGTAGAAAATACTAGAGAAAAACTGTGTAGAAATGTAAAAATAAATAATAACAAGCTACTTAACAAAATGTAGCTAACTGCTTTAAATCTACTTTACTTTCAGCTAGCTAAAGGGAAATTTCTTTCAAGTTACATGGCTGTAATATTAGCGATATGATGGCTGAAATGTCCTTCTGTGTTGTGATCATATTCAATTCAATTCAAGTTTATTTGTACAGCGCTTTTTACGTTACAAATCGTTGCAAAGCAACTTTACAGCAAATTAGGTTTCTACAATATTTAGTGGTAGTTTATCAGTGGTGACTGTCAGTTAATGTACATATGGCAGAAATGTACGGAAAAATCTATTTAAGACGTAATCAAACAGACTATTAACAGCAATTATTATATGATGCAATCAAACTTATAGCAAAATGTGGTAGTTGTGATTGATGTTGTCTCTGCCTCTCAGAGCCTCCGATCCCCATCGCTCCTCCTCAGCTGACGGCGGTTGGCGCCACCTACCTGTGGATTCAGCTCAACGCAAACTCCATCAACGGCGACGGGCCGATTATCGAGAAGGAGGTGGAGTACCGCACGCTTTCCGGAAGCCTGATCGACAGCCAACCAGTCGACAAACCTAACCACAAGATCGGCCACCTGGACCCCGACACAGAGTACGAGATCAGCGTGCTGCTCACCAGACCCAACGAGGGCGGCACCGGGGCCCCGGGGCCCCCGCTCAGGGCCCGCACCAAGTGCGCAGGTAAAAAAAACTGTCATTTTACTACTTCACAGCTTATTCATTTGGCGACTGACAACCAGTGATGGAGAAGCTACACTGAAAGCCGTTTCTCTAGTTATTCATACCAGAGTTATTTTTAGATACTTTTGTAGTTTTTATTTTATTATTTTTAAATAGATTTTAAAGTTTTTGTAATTTTTTGTGTTGTTTATTAATCTTTATTTATTAGTTCTATTTTATTTAGTTAAATTCGTTTTTTAATTTTTTATTATTATTATTATTTTATTTCAGTTGACAACTATTTCATTTCAAGTAATGAAAATGTTTAGATTTTTTAAATGGTTTTAGTTTTAGACAATGATAATAACCTGGAATGATGGGGGTTTTAAAATAGGGAAAAACTATCTAAATGTGAAGATAAAAAATAAGCTAATCATTTGATTTACATAAATAAATAAATTGGAAAATGAAAAATATTAAATGAAATTTTTTTTTATCTAACAGTGCAGTACTATAGTGAGTAAAAAAAACACATAATACTGCAACATAAAAAGCATAAATATTATTTTCCAAATATTATTTTGCATATTTATAATATTGTTTTAAATAAATAAATAATTTGATTAAAATAAAAAAGATTAAATCAAACAAATGAGTAATACATCTAACAGTACAGTACTATAATGAGTAGAAAATAAACATCATAATGTAACAATTGAAAAAAATTCCAAATAATATTTTATTATTATTTGAACATACATTTTTTCCCACTGTATAAGTTGGGGTTTTATGCATAAAAATATATAGATGAATTTATTTATTTATTTGTTTGTTTATTTTAATTTTAGTATGGGGGTCAGTGTTCATCTAAAATATTGAAAACCCTTGATCTGTACTGTCCGATACAAACAAAAAGTAGCTGTGCTGAATCTATTCACTTTAAGCTAAGTAAAGTGACATTTTCTTTTTAGTTACGTAACTACAATATTAAAGTTTTTTTTATATACAGCAAATCAAATCAGAGTGTATTTGGTACAAAAATATTTTTTATGCATTTAGCAGATGCTTTTTATCCCAAGCGACTTACAATCAACTTACAATACTTGCATTATACCTGTACACCTACATTTACACGAAATACAACTGATAAAACCATTTAAATTAATAATTTGATACAAAAAAGGTTCAAAGTGATGTGCAGAACCAAAAATGTGTCTGAAGATTAAGTAATTTATGAATCTTTTTTAGAATCTTTTTTTTAATTGAACTGCTTCACCACAGTCCAAATGAACTGATTCACTACAATTAACTGATTCACTACAAAGAACTGATTCACTACAACAAACTGATTCACTACAACGAACTGATTCACTACAACGAACTGATTTGCTACAACGCACTGCTTCACTATGATTAACTGATTCACTACCACAAACTGATTCACTACAATTAATTGATTCACTCCAACAAACTGATTCACTACAATGAAATGATTCACTACAACAAATAACTGATTTACTACAATGAACTGATTCACTACAAAGAACTGATTCACTACAGCACACTGATTCACTACAATGAACTGATTCACTACAACAAACTGATTCACTACAAAGAACTGATTCACTACAATTAATTGATTCACTCCAACAAACTGATTCACTACAATGAAATGATTCACAACAAAGAACTGATTTACTGCAATGAACTGATTTACTACAATTAACTGATTCACTACAATTAACTGATTCACTATAGTGAACTGATTCATTACAACAAACTGATTCACTACAATGAACTGATTCGCTACAACGAACTGATTTGCTACAACGCACTGATTCACTATGATGAACTGATTCACTACAACAAACTGATTCACTACAACAAACTGATTTACTACAATGAACTGATTTACTACAATGAACTGATTCACTACAATGAACTGATTCACTATAGTGAACTGATTCACTACAGCGAACTGATTCACTACAGCAAACTGATTCACTACAATGAACTGATTCACTACAACAAACTGATTCACTACAACGAACTGATTTGCTACAGCAAACTGATTCACTACAACAAACTGATTTGCTACAACAAACTGATTCACTACAATGAACTGATTCACTACAATTAACTGATTAACTAAAATGAACTGATTCACTACAATGAACTGATTCACTACAATGAACTGATTCACTACAACAAACTGATTCACTTCAATGAATCTTAATGTAGTTCATTTAGTTTTAGTGCAAGTTAGTGTCTTCCCAATCCCTGGTTGTGTCGTTGTGTCTTGATGCTTCATTCAGTGAGTTGAGATTCGTTCATGTGAGTCTCACAAGGAGTTCATTAGCTAAATAAACACTTTGTTAGTTGTTGTTTAGATGCTCCGGTGTTTCTCTTGTAATGGCGCAGGAAAGCTTTAGCGTTATTAGGGGTTTGTCACATTAGCATCACGCCACCGGAGCTCCGGGACCCCAGCAAACCACACGCAATTATCACAGTAATTAAGCAGGTGCAATGACTCTCATTCCCGATGACTGCTGTGATTGTATTAGCGCTCAGGATCACCGCGTGACACTCCCACACCAGGCTAATCGCTAATCCATTAGCCTGAGTGCTAACTGCCCATTAGCGCATCACAGGATTCATCAGCCAATCGGACGAGAGGTGCTCGAGGCCATAAAGAGTGGAATGACAAAACTGCATTTACATAAATTATCATTCCATTCCATTGACTGTCCGGTCATTAGCATATATTTGCTCTGACAGCCTTTAACAGAGAACGACTGAACAGCAGAGCGTTTCTGATAAACAACAAATGCTCTGTTTGTTTTGCTCGTACTATGGTACTACCGTGGTATACTGCTGTATATGGTGGTGGTTGAGGAGATTCCCCAGAGTACCCAGAAAAGTGCTATATAAATGTAACAAATTATTATTATATGTTTTATGTAGACAAATACATACATTTATAAACATACAGTACATGCACTAGACATATACATGCATGCGTTATATACATTAAATAAATAAATAAATACGTATATACACTTACTTTGTATATTTGTTTGTAAAAAAATTTAATAAATGGAATATATTATAATAAATATTATATATATATATATATTTGTATGTATGTACACATATGCATATTTATATCTGCAAATTTGATTTAAATTTGTGTATTGTTATTCATACAAATATATATGTGTATTCCTTTATATACAAATGCATAGATATGTTAATTATATTTCCATATATAAAATGTGTGTTTGCATATGTGTATGTACACATACATAAATTTATGCTTGCATATACAGTATATTTACATATGTGACCCTGGAGCACAAAACCAGTCATAAGGGTCAATTTAGTGAAATTGAGATGTATGCATCATCTGAAAGCTGAATAAATAAGCTCTCCATTGATGTATGGTTTGTTAGGATCGGACAATATTTGAAAATCTGGAATCTGAGCGTGCAAAAAAATCTAAATATTGAGAAAATCATCTTTAAAGTTGTCCAAATGAAGTTCTTAGCAATGCATATTACTAATCAAACATTAAGTTTTGATATATTTACAGTAGGAAGTTTACAAAATATCTTCATGGAACATGATCTTTACTTAATATCCTAATGATTTTTGGCATAAAAGAGAAATGTATAATTGTGACCCATACAATGTATTGTTGGCTATTGCTACAAATATACCCCAGCGACTTAACACTGCTTTTGTTTTATATTAGTTTATTTTTATTAATATGTGTATTTGTTTATATATAAATGCATATATGTGTATGTAAATCATATTGCATGTATGTGTGTGTGTAGTACTGTGTTTGCACTGGTTAACTGTAGTGTGAGTTGTGTGTTGTAATCGGATCTGAATGCGCGGCGTCTCTGTTTTGACGTGAAGGAAGTGAATCTTCAGATCTCAGAGTGGCAGTGGATCATGTGTGCTGCTGAAGGGACGGGACACGCTTAACTCATGTGACCTCAGCATAGTCAACATAACACTCATACCTGCAGCAGCGCCACCTGTTGACCGACACACACACACACACACACACCGATCACATGACACGCTGATGGAGCAGAACACAGAAACACACAGACGCCATATTGGATTTGATGTGAACTTATCTCACAAAAATATGTTCTAAGAATGTTTTTCTGATGTTCCCATTAAATTATGAAAACAGTATTTCTAAATGTTTTCTGAACGTTCAAAACGTCCAGTGTAAGGCGACATTTCTATTGTATCATCTTGCAAACATTATGGGAGCGTTACATTTGGATGCTCTCTGAACGTTCTGAAACAAAGTGACATGAAAAAACGTCAGATGAACGTCCAACTAAAACATAAAAAAAAACGTTATAAATGGTTATATTAATTAATTTTAATAGTACAAAAGCATGTATAATTAGCCTATGAAATGTTTTATTTTTTTTCCCAAATTCAGTTTGAATTTTTCTGCATTAAATTTACATTTTTTAGTAAACAGCAAGGCTAATTAATTGAACTCATGGAACTTACACAGTTTAACAACTATTTATTTAAAGTTTTTTATTATTATTTTTTTATTTTTTATACACATACATTTTTAGGGCCCTTTGAATTAGTTTTCTTAAATTTAGTTTTTTTTAACCAAATTTTGTGTTTTTCAGTTTTTCTTTTTGGGATTAAAAGCATGAACTTCTCAAACTTAAACAAATTTAAAATTATTAAAAGTTTAGCAAATTTATTTCAAAATGTATTCATGCATAATTTGTCACATTACATGTCAATGTATGTTATACTATAAATGCAGTTTTTTTTACTGAATTCTGTGATTCTCTCCGTGATTTTCACATCACAGAAATCATGAGAGCAAGATGGTACAATGGCATCCAAATATCTGAGAAAAAACAAGGGTTATTTTTTGCATTATTAATTGTATTCATCATAAATCTAATAATGTGTCAAAATAGACGTGTTAAAATACGTCTGATGTTACTTCTGCTTCATTGATCATGTTTACATATCTGACAGATGCTCTTATCAAAATCATGCATTCACTGGGATTCAAACCCACGACTTGGTGTTGCAAGCGCTTTCAGGAATGCATACTGGAAATGGCAGGTCAGCACATTGCACTATGGGATACTGTGCATACTAAAACAGTACGTCAGTGTGATATTCAGAAGAGTTTCTGGACAGAGACAAACTGTTTCCTGACGGCATGAAGAAGAGCGCAGAAAGACGATGCCAGTCAGATCCTCTATCGTTTGCTGTCTTTCTCTCTGGACTCGTGCGTCAGAAGCTCTTGGCTAGCGGAGCATGCGAACGTGATGCTGTAATTGACAAATTCTGACGGATACCATCGGCACAGAGTGACAGGAGTGTGACAGACTCCAGACTGCAGACGCAGACCAGCTCTTCTCTAACGACCTTCTGCTGCGGCTCGTCTCGCCCTGAACACGCTACAGTCCACCCCAAACACACTCTGAGATTTACTGTACGACTCTGATAAGAGTTGCAGCAGCTGCAGAATCTGAGCCACAGAAACACGTCGTTCCTCGTCCTCCGGTACTTTTTAAAATAACATCGAAAATTGTTATATTAGATGAAATTATATATTATTTGTGTCATGTATACATTTTACAGTGTATATATATATTCCTATTCCTCTGCTTCCTCCTCCGCCGTGATCATTCTTCTTGCGGTGAGGACTCGTGTCGCGCTGAAGGTGACTTTCAAGAGTGTTTTTGAGCTCCGTACAGTCGGGCCTGTGAGAGATTTAGTTTCTCATTTCCAGCGGGATCAACGCATTTAATTCTCCTGTTGGGAGAAGCGGAGCGCAGAGGAGCAGAGAACGAATCCGGCGCTCAGAGAGAAGAGAGGAGACGCGCGTCTGACAGCTCCTCCATCTCACACATTTACTCACACACGCACGCACGCACACACACACAGACACGCACTCACACTCACACACACATTTACTCACACAAACACACACACACACTCACTCACTCACTCACTCACTCACTCACTCAAAGACACACACTCACTCACACAAACACACACACACACACACAGACACACTCACACAAACACACACACACACACACACACACTCACTCACAAACACACACACACTCACTCACAGACACACATTCACACAAACACACACACTCAGTCACACACACACTCACTCACTCACACAAACACACACACTCACTCACACAAACATACACACACACACACTCACTCACAAACACACACACACTCACTCACAGACACACATTCACACAAACACACACACTCAGTCACACACACACTCACTCACTCACACAAACACACACACTCACTCACACAAACATACACACACACACACTCACTCACAAACACACACACACTCACTCACAGACACACATTCACACAAACACACACACTCAGTCACACACACACTCACTCACTCACACAAACACACACACTCACTCACACAAACATACACACACACACACTCACTCACAAACACACACACACTCACTCACAGACACACATTCACACAAACACACACACTCAGTCACACACACACTCACTCACTCACACAAACACACACACACACACTCACTCACAGACACACATTCACACAAATTTTATAGGCCCCTTAAAAATTTTTTTTTCTTAAATTGTAAAATTTTCTGGATTTTGATAAATTAGGCTTGCTTTTTGATAATTAACATTTAATTTTACCATTAAAACAGAATACAAAAAAAAGAAAGAAAGAATAATATGTTTTTGTACTAATAATACTTATAAACTGAATGCATTTTAAATACAAAAATAACTTGTTTATATATTAATATTAAATTTACATCAATAAATGTAGTTAGTTTCATTCTCATTTTAACTAATTGAATATCGCTTGTTCCACAGCTAGCTGGTTTTTTATGTTTAACTGAATAAATGTAATTGTTTCTATAGTGAGCAGAGTTATGCTGATATAAGCAATCTAAATAAGTTAAGTTTGAAATCTGATTACTTAAAATCAAATAGATGATGATAAACTATGCCATAGTTATTTAATGACTGACAAATATGCATCTCATTAAGTTTGTTACAGAAAAAATAAAATGAAAAATGAAGCAGATTTTATAGGCCCCTTAAAAATTTTTTTTTCTTAAATTGTAAAATTTTCTGGATTTTGATAAATTAGGCTTGCTTTTTGATAATTAACATTTAATTTTACCATTAAAACAGAATACAAAAAAAAGAAAGAAAGAATAATATGTTTTTGTACTAATAATACTTATAAACCGAATGCATTTTAAATACAAAAATAACTTGTTTATATATTAATATTAAATTTACATCAATAAATGTAGTTAGTTTCATTCTCATTTTAACTAATTGAATATCGCTTGTTCCACAGCTAGCTGGTTTTTTATGTTTAACTGAATAAATGTAATTGTTTCTATAGTGAGCAGAGTTATGCTGATATAAGCAATCTAAATAAGTGAAGTTTGAAATCTGATTACTTAAAATCAAATAGATGATGATAAACTATGCCATAGTTATTTAATGACTGACAAATATGCATCTCATTAAGTTTGTTAGTTCGTTAAAACGGTGAAATCCAAATGCATGGAAATATATATGCAAATCAAATGATAGGCAGGCGTTGACGTGAGCAACCTGGTGTTTTCTTATTTATCATAATTAATTTCTGCTGGTGTCAGATCAGCGGTGTGAATGTTGGATGTGCGAGACGCCGGCTCTGCATTTTAAGTTTGAAATCTGATTACTTAAAATCAAATAGATGATGATAAACTATGCCATAGTTATTTAATGACTGACAAATATGCATCTCATTAAGTTTGTTAAAACGGTGAAATCCAAATGCATGGAAATATATATGCAAATCAAATGATAGGCAGGCGTTGACGTGAGCAACCTGGTGTTTTCTTATTTATCATAATTAATTTCTGCTGGTGTCAGATCAGCGGTGTGAATGTTGGATGTGCGAGACGCCGGCTCTGCATTTCGTTAATCCAGTAGAAATGAATTCACTCTGCATTCTGCTCAGCTTTCAGCTTGAAACATCATTTCTATGGTAATTCTATCCTGACGAACAAACCCAGATTCCGACAAATAGAGCGATATCTGTTTTGTAGGACTGGTCAATTTTTCCGATTTTATCGATTCATTCGAATGTAATGTTTTGCCGCGATTTTATGTTTTAGAAATTGAGAAATATCACCAAATGTTAAAATTGGACAATTTGACAATATGCCAGTGATGACAATAAAGAGCAAACGATCCAACCGCATGTCGGCGCACGTGATTAGCCGCTCACGTGTGACGCGCTCGTATCACACAGAACGCACTTTTGTGTTGAAGGATGCGACGCGTGCAGAGGAAGAGGAAAAACATGCAAGAAGATGCGAGTGAACTTCTTTTAACTTGAGCGCCACATTTTTAGAATTCCGTTTCATGCGAGAGACGCGAGCGCAACTGTATGTCTGATATTTCATGTGTGCATCACGGTGACTGACTGAAAGCTGCTGTTTACTGTTTTTACAGAACATTTATAGTTAATAATAGTCTAGTGGTGTTATACCTTCAGTCATTCTGAATTTGAATTACCTTGAGATTTTTTTTTAAAGCATTTTCCTCGTATTATATCTTAACATGTAATATGTATAAGACAAGTTTGTAGAAGCTGTAGTTGTAGTTCCTGCATTAGATATTTAACAAGTTATTTGTTTAACATGTTGACAGCTTCATGTGTGCTGCACTTGGAATATCATTTTAATTAGCTACAGGGATATTAAAGAAGAAGTTACTTGAATCGTGTTGTAGTTACATTTTCAAGTTGGCTGGTTAAAAATCATAAAAAAATCGCCCAGCCCTACTGTTTTGTTATATTTAGTTTCTTATTCTTATTTTTCTTATTTCTTATTTTCTTAAATTTCTCATTTTCAGCTTGTCCTTTCAGTTTAGTACTTTGTTATATTTTAATATTTTGTATTTATTCTGTTCTTATATTCTTTTTCATTTTAATTTTAGTTAAAGATTTAGTGATTTTGTTGTTTTTTTGTCTTTGTTTTTTGTTTTGGGGTTTTTAAAATGTGTATATTGCTTTAATACATTTTTATTTCAGTTTTAGATTTAGTTATTTTAGTACAATGAGAAAGAAAAAAGTTTGATTATTTTATTTTATTTTACTATAATATCCCTGCCTTTTTAATGTTTAATAAATGTAGGCTATAAAATTTGAAAGCTTACAATATGTATATACATTTTTTGTGGCCGGTTTTTTGTTGTTGTTGTAGTTTAGTTAGTTTGAGCTATAATTTATTAGTTTTTCCACTTATATTAGTTGTTATTTTGTTTCAGTTCATTTAAATGTTTAATTTTTGTTTTAGTTTTCATTACCAATAATACAACTGGTTAACACATTTTAGTTTAGTTTAGTTTTTTGTTTTTGTTCATCATGTTCAATTAAATCTGCAAAGTTCTGCAGAATGTTCACCAAAAATCAACAAGAAAATGCAAAAAAATATAAATATAAAAAATATAT
>NW_015506292.1:162302-164118 GCF_001515645.1 Sinocyclocheilus grahami
GATTGTGGGTTTTCAAAAGCTGTCATTACTGCTCCACTTCCAGCCGTATGAAAGCGCTTTGATAAGGATGAAAGCAGCGCCGTTGCACAGATGGGTTTGTTGATATTGCTGCTTCCCGCCGAGGGGTTTCACAAACAATAAAGCGGCGCGGCCGTGATTCTTCCACTCGCGCTGTCTCTGTTCTCTGAAACGGCACGCCGGGGAACGACACACTCGAAGCTCGACGCACATGAAACACATGAAACGCTCTCGCTGCTTTTGATATTCACTCTCAGATTGAGTTTCTTTATTCCCTGGTTTTCATGGAAGAGTTTCCTCGCTGGACTGGAACTCGACGGTCAGAGAAACACACATCAGCAAAGTCTGTAACACCAGATACTCGTCTTCGAGGAAGCATCATTTCAACCAAACAGCTTGTTAGATTCACTTAGTAAAATTCAACACAGAATCTATTTAAAATAATCATGTTTTAATTAACTTTATATTTAATTATTTAATTTATTTAATTTATCCGTATATTTTTCTTTATTTGTAATTTTTGATGTTATTATTTTTATATATTTTTTTATTTTTATATTTAATATAAAATAAAGTAATTAATATGTAATAAATAATAATAATAATGTTTAATTAACGTTATATTTAATTATTTAATTTAATTTATTTGTATATTTTTATTTATTTGTAATTTTTATGTTGTTATTTTTACATATTTTTTTATTTTTATATTTAATATAAAATAAAATATTTAATATTTAATAAATAATAATAATATTTAATTAATGTTATTTTTAATTATTTTTATTTATGCACACCAGTATAACAGTACATGGTCAAAAACAGCGATATTTACATACAGATATTTTTTTTTTACTAAAACATTTTAATCAATGAAATCAGCATAATATTAATAATATGTTTTATCATCAGCAATATTGATATATAAGCCAGCATTATATCATGTGATGATTTTATAGTGACTGTCTTTATAACAGAGTCATTCAATTACTGATTGATTCGAGGACAAATAACTGTCTTTATGAGTGACTCACTGATTCATTCATTCAAGCGATTCATTCAAAAATGCTGAAAATTCAATACAATAGAAAACAGCTTTTTTTTATTTGCAATAATATTTCACAATTTTTACTGTATTTTTGATCATTTAAATGCACTTTTGAACAGTAGTGCATGTATATTTCTCACAAAGAAACATGTTTTATTCATTCCAAAGAAGAAACTTCAAGCGAGCGTTGTCGTGTGATGGACTGATAACGTGATGATTTGAGTCTCTCTCTCTCCTCCAGAAGGAGAAGCGTTTCTCTCAGGCTACGCTCCGTTTGTTCCCCTTCATGCAGGACTAATGCTTTTATTCTCTCTCAGCCGCTCAGACATCGAGACCTCGGAGATATGATGATGATGATGATTTCACATGTAGTTTACATGCATGTTTTGGTGAGCGTTTGCAGAATGCGTTGAGGACGGATGACCGGTGCACTCATCAGAAGACCGTAATGTGTCGGTGGTAATGCCGGGCCTTAAATGTCAAGCCTGCGCTTGGCACTGATAGTTCACATCTAAATGTCAATTAGAATTATTTGAACGCAGGACTCATGGGAAGGAAACGAGTGTAGGGAATAGCAATGAAACACACACACTCACACAAACACACTTACACACATACACACACACACACACACACAGACACACACACATAGACACACTCACACAAACACACTTACACACATACACACACACACACACACACACACACTCTCTCTCACACACACACACACACACACACACACTCTCACAC
>NW_015506292.1:164182-182231 GCF_001515645.1 Sinocyclocheilus grahami
ACACACTCTCTCACACACACACACACACACACACACACTCACATTCACTCACACACACACACACACTCACACACACATACACACACTCACTCACACACACACAGCTGAAATGCTATTACTCAGCGCTAGCGATGGGAAAAGCTGCTGAATTGACCACAAGCGTTGTTTTTTATGAGGATCTGCTCACGTCTATCTCCAGTTTAACTTTCGAAGCCGTTATTTTTTAGCACAGCGTTGGAGTTCTAGATAAAAGCGTGGCGTTCCTGTCAGCCGTGGTGGAGTTTATGGCCGGTGTCGCTGCAGCAGATCAGATTCATCCGTCCCGCTGTGAGGCTCGACCTTGACCCTGCACCCTCCATTTACCGCGTCAGACTCGGTAAAAAAAAAGACTCGGTTGGTCTTTTTGTGTTTCTGATATATATCAGGTATATAGCAGAGCCATTAAGCAGAAGGTCAGAGGGGTCACGGAGAAAAATGCCATTCAGTTCACTGATGTGTTCAAATATGACGTGCTTTAGATAGTTAGCGGCTTAAACGCTGAGAGGACGGAGAGTCTTTAGAGGACAGCGATTGCAGGAAGGCTGCTCGTATAGCAGAATGAATGTAAATGCTAGCCACATCACTCTTAATATTAGGAATGTAATATTATATTGATATGAGTGTAGAAAAATATATATATATCTGTATGTATGTATGTAAAATATCATGAAACGGAAATATTTAAAATATTTGAATATGAACTCAAGTTTTGAAATGTTTTAATATGAATGTTTTAAATATAAAATATTTAAAGCATTTATTCTATTATTTATCTATATATTTATATATTTGTGCTTAATCTTAAATATGATTTAACATGTATAATTTATTGCATTTTTATTTATATACTAAAAATAAAGTATACTTACAGAAATAAGTATAAAATGTTTTATATATATATAAAATATCATTTAACACTTTTAAATATATTTGATTAATGTTCTTTAATTTTTATGATTATTAAATTATTGTTTAATATATTATTATTTCATGTTATTTGTATAATATAATGTTATTATGTAAAATAGCATTTATATAAATATAGAGTTATTATTTAGCTAGATATTTGTTTAATGTTAAAAATCATTTAAAATTTCTATATAAATATTAAAGTTGATTAGTACATTGAATGCTATTGTGAACATAACCTGTGAGTTGAGCATTTTAAAAGAGTGCAGATTGCTCCCTTCAGTGTGTGTGTGTGAGAGTGTGTGTGTGTGTGAGTGTGTGTGTGAGTGTGTGTGTGTGAGTGTGTGTGTGTGTGAGTGTGAGTGTGAGTGTGTGCGTGTGCGTGTGTGTGTGGTGTGTGTGTGTGTGTGTGTGTGAGAGTGTGTGTGTGAGAGTGTATGAGAGAGAGAGAGAGTGTGTGTGTGTGTTTGTTTATTTGTGAGTGAGAGTGAGTTTGTTTGTGTGTGTGTGACCAAATGTCCCCACAAGGATAGTAAAACCTGAAATTGAAAACCTGCGGTCCCCACGAGGGAAAAATAATTAAAAATAGTAAATTATGTTTATCTGAAAGTGTACCGATGCAAACAGGCTTTCTGTAAGTTTAGGGTTAGGGTAGGGTTAAGGGGATAGAAAATATCGTTTGGTCAGTATAAAAGTAATTTCTGTCTTTCACAGGTTTTGCTGACGGTGGGATGCCGTGATTTTGAACACACCCAATAACACAAGCTGGTCATGTTTTCTCGTCCATACAGAATGAACTTGGGAAGAAACAGATTTTCTCTCACTGAGTTTCCAAACAGAGAAGTGCCAGAAGAGGCCGAAAACACTTGGTCTGCAGTTTCTCACACTGATGTTCTGCAGGAAAACGGCAAAAACAGCGGCTTCATTATCAGAGTTACCCATTCATTTCTATGAGGGAAATCAAGACCTTTCCGATAATCGATTTGGTTATTTTGGGGGGGGGGTCTGTTTCTTTTAACTTCTTGTACATTTAGTTTTTAGTAAATAAACACCAGAAAAATTGTAAAAAGTTATTTGAAAAGTCTTCTGGAAATTTCTCATGATGTTCCTGTGTGTGTGTGTGTGTGTGTGTGTGTGTGTGTGTTGTACTCACAGTGGTGAGGCGCGTCTGTAACGGAGACTCATCACTCATGGTCTGAAAGCGTGTGTGAGACGCCTGTGAGAAACACAAGAGAAGATGACAGCCAGTCAGACGGACAGACGCTCGTCCATCATCAGGACCCCAGAGCGCTGACTCAGCAGCATCAGCAGATTCACTGCAGAACGACGGTCCGTCTGGATCAGAACACACACACACACACACACACATACATCTCCCGTTGATTGTGTCATTTGGTTCAGGTGTGTCTTGTTTATTGTCCTCGTCATCTCATGTATTTAAGCCCTAGTCTGTGCAGTGTGTGTTTGTCCGGTCTACTACGTTCGTCTCCTGCCTGTTCTGTCCTGGATTTACCCTTGTGTGGATTTATTAAAGACTATTTGCATTCATCTTCATTTATCTCACCGTAACGTGACATTATGTTTTTAGATTTAGTTTATTCAGTTTAAGTTATTTTAGTACTTCAACTAAATGAAAATCATAAATGTTGCCTTTGCAACTAGCTGAAATATTTAATTTAATATTAAAATAATTTTTTCACTTAATGTTTATTTTATTTGAAGTCATAAAAATGTTCTTTTCTGACTTTAGTTTTATTTATTTAATATCCCTGTTTCCAGCACAGATCAATATCTGAATGCATAAAATACAATGCATATAATTTTTGGTCATTTGACTAATTGTGTTTTTGATCTGTGCGTTTATGCACAATTACACATTTTACACTTCAGTCGGTAGCATTTATTTTACAGTCCTGTTCTGCATGTATATGTACTTACGTTAACTGGGTTATAAGTTAGTACTAACTCTGAACCTAACCTAACAATGTAGTTACTTTATATTATCCAGGACTTTCTTTTACACAGACTGTAAAATAATGCACATCCCTTCGGTCTATATGAGATGTTATTACTGTTACGGTTGAGTTTATGCAGGTCATGCAAATGTTAATGAATGTTATGTTTGATTACTCTTGCATGACACAGGTGGTCATGTGACGCGTGTCCTGCAGCGAAACGGCCGAGACGCACTGGACTGAGACACACTCCGGTAGGACTGATGCTGCACACACACACACACACACACACACAAATAACTAATTTTTTTCTTGTGGTTTTATTCTTAGTTAACTATAATAAATCATATATATTATTTTTGAGATGATATAAGCTGTATATTTATTTATAACATATACAGTATATATATATATATTTAAACATATTTTCGAGACAAGAAAAAAATTTTTTTAGATGCTATTCGTCACATATATGTATATTTGTATACATACATGCATATAAATAATATATGTGGATGCTCCTTCACCGGCATCATCCTAATCAAACCGCTTACTTTCAGAATGAAGAGATTCACATCTGATTGGTTTACCTCGAGCGTATTGTCCAAAGCATCTCATTGCTTCAGAGATTCAAGCTGCTTTGTATGGAATCCGTCAGCTAATGCTTTGTGCAAAACGGCTCCGATATGTCACATAATAATGCCTATTATCTCAGGCTTGTTAAAGATGAACCACAATCTGTTTCCTTCAGAAAAATGGATGGCAGTTCAACTCTAACAAGCCGTTTTTGCAGGAGCGCCTGAATACTGTAGATGTGCGGCGTCTCATTAGTGTCTTGTTAAGCGTGTGTTTGAGTGAGAAGTAATTGAGAGGCTCCACAAAGAGCTTCATTTGAGCCGAACGGCCTGTGTTTGAGTGATTAATGCGTCCCGTCTCGGAGTCTGTTCAGCTCTCACCTCCAGTGTTTCTTACAAGCCGCTGATTAAAAGGTGTTTCCAGAGCCGTGTTTTAATCTGCAGCCACACACGCGCCGAATAAAGATCAGCCTTCGCTTCGTTTCCCTCACAGACTGTGCTCTGCGTCGTGCTTTACTAAAACACACGGTTGATTCTGCGTTTGACGTCCACAGCTTCAGCACGACAGACTTTCTGAGGGTCTTAAAGTCTTATTTCACCCGTGCACAATTTAAATCCTTAATGCATGAGACAGCTATGCATTGAATGTCTCTCTTCCTCAGTTTTTCTGTTTTGTTTTTCAGTACGAATATCTAAAGACACATTTACTGGAGATGCACAATGACCACATGAAGTCTTGCTTTCTGAGAAATTGAACAAAATGAAGTGGGTTTGTGCTTAAAACAAGAACAAATATCAATATAAATATTAAATAAATCAAGTTGATTTTTCTGAACCCACTGACTTTTTAGTAAATGCGTCTTCATTTAACCCTCTGTTGCTCTGCAGTCATTTTTGACCGAAAAATCTAGTCGTTTTTTTATTTTATTGGAATGGTCTGAAACTTGGTAAATTTGGTAAAAAATTACGCATTGGAAACGAATGGAAAGTGAATTTCATCTAGTGGAAACGTTTGGTACTGCACTCAAACAAAATCTCATGTTTTGTGATATCAACTTCAAATTTGGAGCACAACATGATTGGATTTATGGATTTTCTCCAAGTTTTAGAGTAAAACATGTTTTTGAAAATATATTTCATGTGATATTTGAAAATGGTATTTTTGTGCATTTTTCATAACAATAATAATTTACTTTTTATTTTTTTGCCACGCGTCTTCTTTAGAAAGAGACCAAACTTAAGTCTTCTTCCAAGATTTACAACAGTTTCAGGTCTATGCTCAAAAAGTAATATAGGTAATTAAAAGTAACAGGTAATAATAAATGGATCAAAATATAGTACATTCATTAAATAAATAAATATATAGATAGATAAATAAATAAATAAATGGTCATTTTGAATAGCTACGTGAGCAGAATCAGAGGGTTAAGTTGATTTTTCTGATATTTCTTTTAAAATCATAAACTAACTTCATTTTGATCAATTTCGCATAAAACAAGACTTTATCATTTTGCTTCTTAAGTAAATGTATCTTGACTTAATCATCTTTAGACATTTGCACTGGAAAACAAGACCAAAATATGGATTAAGATATACATTTGTTCCCTTCAATTTATTCTGTACATTTTCTTTACTTGGTCTTAGAAAAGTCTTACATCTAGCTTCATGAAGCCTGCAGAACCCCTGCTATGAATAGCTTGTGTGCCATCGGTCCGTCTCTGTGGGAACGGAGCAGGTTGCTCATCAGGAGCGTCAGATTGCGTCGGATCGCCGCTGTAATGCCAGGGAATGTGTGTGAAACGCTGAGTTGCACTGAAGTGCTGCTCAGATTGAACCCAGAATTAAATTGATCGTGTTACGGAGCCGAGGAGCAGAGGTTTCATTAGAGTTGAAGCCCAGACAGCACAAATGTGCTTTACTGTAAGCTCTAAAGCAGAATCAGAGGGTTAAGTTGATTTTTCTGATATTTCTTTTAAAATCATAAACTAACTTCATTTTGATCAATTTTGCATAAAACAAGACTTTATCATTTTGCTTCTTAAGTAAATGTATCTTGACTTAATCATCTTTAGACATTTGCACTGGAAAACAAGACCAAAATATGGATTAAGATATACATTTGTTCCCTTCAATTTATTCTGTACATTTTCTTTACTTGGTCTTAGAAAAGTCTTACATCTAGCTTCATGAAGCCTGCAGAACCCCTGCTATGAATAGCTTGTGTGCCATCGGTCCGTCTCTGTGGGAACGGAGCAGGTTGCTCATCAGGAGCGTCAGATTGCGTCGGATCGCCGCTGTAATGCCAGGGAATGTGTGTGAAACGCTGAGTTGCACTGAAGTGCTGCTCAGATTGAACCCAGAATTAAATTGATCGTGTTACGGAGCCGAGGAGCAGAGGTTTCATTAGAGTTGAAGCCCAGACAGCACAAATGTGCTTTACTGTAAGCTCTAGCATCGCTTCAAAACACTTGTCTGTCGGGGAAAAATCTTTCTTTGCCGTATAATAAATGCAGTATCAAAGTAGGGATAATTAGGTGAACTGCACAAAAAATATCCGCGTCATATTGGCTCAAAAATCAAAAATTATATTTTGCATTAAAAAAAAGAAAAACAATTTGACAATTAAAAACATTTTACCCCTAAATTATCATTACTGTAATGCAATATTTTTTGTTTTGTTATTAAAGTAAATAATATTGTCATGAAAATTACTAGTTTTATTTTAATAAATTAATTTTCTCCTTTCTTTCACAATCTCATGCACAGCCCTCAAAATCATCAATATTTAATTAATTATAAATATTATCAATAATACAATAATAATTGTAATAATTAATAATTAGAATTATAATATATATATATCTATATATATATCTATCTATCTATATATATACACACACACACACACAAACACATTTTTCTTTGCCGTATAATAAATGCAGTATCAAAGTAGGGATAATTAGGTGAACTGCACAAAAAATATCCGCGTCATATTGGCTCAAAAATCAAAAATTATATTTTGCATTAAAAAAAAGAAAAACAATTTGACAATTAAAAACATTTTACCCCTAAATTCTCATTACTGTAATGCAATATTTTTTGTTTTGTTATTAAAGTAAATAATATTGTCATGAAAATTACTAGTTTTATTTTAATAAATTAATTTTCTCCTTTCTTTCACAATCTCATGCACAGCCCTCAAAATCATCAATATTTAATTAATTATAAATATTATCAATAATACAATAATAATTGTAATAATTAATAATTAGAATTATAATATATATATATCTATATATATATCTATCTATCTATCTATATATATACACACACACAAACACATTTTATAGTACAAAAATATATATATATATTTATAGTAGAAAAACTAGGAGTATTTAATTTAAAAATGACTTCTGTAGGCCAGTGTTATTTTAGTATCATTAAGATATTATTATAGTTTTAGTTAATATTTTAAATTAGTCTTAATTTTTATATTTTCCAATTTAATTTAGTGATTTTGTTGTTTTTTGATATGTCTAAAAATTTGAAATTTGAAACTAGCTGAAATAAAATGTTACATTTTTTTATATTTTATTTGTCGTTTCATTTAACATTTCAGGTAACTAAAATATTTTGTATGATTTTAGTTTTAGTTAACTATAATAACTGACCGAGATGATACAGTCACATTTACATTAAATGCAGTCGATTAAATAGTGTTTGTGTCTTTGATATCAGAGCTTTTTGTGCTTTTACAATGCAACCGTTTCTCCTGTGTTTCAGATCCCATGCACGGCCCTCGATGGCTGCAGGTCGTAGACATCAAATCCAAGCAGTTGACGGTGCGCTGGGAGCCGTTCGGATACAACGTGACGCGCTGCTACAGCTACAATCTGACGGTGCAGTACCGCTACACGGCTAACGGCAAAGAGGAGACGCGCGAGGAGACGTGCTACGATACTCTGAGCGCCGCGCCGCAGCACACCATCCGCAGCCTGCAGCCCTACACCAACGTCAGCATTAAACTGCTGCTGCGCAACCGCGAGGGAGTCAAAGAGAGCGACGAGCTCGACGTGCTCACCGACGAGGACGGTCAGTCACGAGCATCCTTTTTATTAACAAAACTGCATTTCAACTGTATTTTATATGATTTGACGGCAGCGTCAGACATAACAAAAAAAATACTTCTAAAAAAGCAATAACCCCCGTGAAGCCGTGGTTTACAGTGGGGTACGACGTGAAGCGGAGTTATAATATATACCCCCTTAGCGGTTATAAATTCACTGTAAACCACGGCTTCACGGGGGTTACTGCTTTTATAAAACGGTTATTCCATATACGTAGTAAGGTTTCACAAAATAAAACAGAGCAAATAAAGTGTAATGATATTAATAAACACAGTGTTCTTCCACCAAACAATGTAGCTCAACAAAGTGGTTGCCGAGCAACACACAAATGTAAACAAAGGTGTGTGTTACTTTGTAGCGTCATTTACAACAGCTTCGAACGCGGCTCAGCCAATCAGAGTCAAGCACCGGAACTCTCCGCTTTATAATCATTTATGTTAATGTGATATTAAGAGTCCATATGAAAAACATTGACTTTTCTTTTATAAAACTTTTTTTTTTCCCAAAAAATATCTATTTTGGTATTTTTATGATTTGCTGTAGCCTCAGACATGATTCTAGTTTAATTTATTAAATATTCTTGCTCTTTTGAATTTACTTTCAATAAAACCATGTGAAAACACCGATTTCATCAGGAACAAGATCATTCGTGTTGAACTTAATTCCGTTTGCATTAATGAATGGCTTCAGTTCTTGTTCGTGTGAGATTTGAGAGTTAAGTGTGTGTTATTTTTATTAGACAATAGAGTCCATTCCAATATTTATGAGGAAACATGTGAAAACACAACAAGCCTGCAGTCAAGACCGAAGCTCGAACCTCTGGAGATGTTCAGAGGTCAAGGAACAACAAACTTCCATATTCCTTCGACTGAATAGATGAATAAACCTTCTCATGCATGGAGGCCGTTCATTTTGCTATGACATATTGAATACGAGAGAATATTGATTTAAAGCTCTTCGGTGTCTCTTCAGATCGATACGGGTTTGATCAGCAGACTCTGATCGGTCTCCGTCTTTTCTTTTCCAGTTCCCGGCGCCGTTCCGCAGGAGTCCATCCAAGGAAACACATACGAGGAGAAGATCGCCCTCCGATGGAGAGAACCGCTCCAGACGTACGGCATAATCAAACAGTATGAAGTGAGTCCCGATTCCTTCAAGCTTCGGCATTCATCTTCCGTATGTCATTCTCTACACTCGCTTAATTGACTAATAAATCTAAACGAATAACCTTTAGATCTGTAAGCAGCCGGCGCTTTAAACGCCGCTCAGGTCAGCAGTGCCGAGAGATTCCATTAGAAAAGAGCCGCTGCAACAATTACAGCCTCCTACAGGAACGAGACGAGACGAGACGAGACGGAGTCATCTCTTGCCCAGCCTAACATCTTATAAGATCTAGAGCCGGGTTTTGATTCGATTCGATTATCCTTCACAAGCTTGCGATTCGATTTCGATTCAGTATTGATTGTTTTGGATATATATCAGGTACAGGACATGGCAAATTCTCTCAAGGAAAAAAAAAAAACTAATGCTGTAAAATATACCTGAGAGTACCTGAAATTTGCTGATTTGTATAGAAACTAGGGCTGTCAAAATTAACGCGTTAAGAACGCAAATTCATTTTAACGGCACTAATTCTATTAACGCGCGATTAATGCAGCGCGCATTTTCTGTTTCAGGGTTTCCACGGGGTCTTAAAAGGTCTTAAATTTAGTTGTATCATATTTAAGGCCATAAAAAGTCTTAAATGGTAAAAGAAAGTATTATTTATGATTTCAAGAGGTCTTTAATTTGGGGACGGAAAGACCAGAATTGCGATATGACTTAATGTGAGATTAAACTTCAGAAGGTGATGATTTCATTGAATAAATAAATATGAGCGCTGCATGTTTCAAAGTCTGCTGCTGCGCTGTTTTGTTTACAGTCAGAGAAACCGCTATGTTTCTGCCGTTCCGACAGCGCCACCTGCTGGCAGAGAATGAATTAGCATTTTCAATAAACCGGTCTGCTGTTTTTGTTCAGACCAATGCGAACATTCACCCATGTTTTTATGCAGCTACGCGCAGCTGTAAATGTGAACAGATCGATAATAAGATAATGCATTATAAAAATCTAAACAATTAAGCCAGTAAAATATAATTATGTTATTTAATATAATAATTAATTGATAATAATTGTTTAAATTAATAGAATAATTTATACTTTTGACTTTTGATTCACCTTCTTAAAAATAGTTTTAAAAACTTTGTTTTTGTGAAAGCCTATATCTGGATTCTTTATGCTCGATATTGAGAATGGTTACGCTAATAATAAACATTAATTTGCATAAAGCATCCATATTTGTCCATGCCCATGTTAATTAGAGTATTAAAAACTTAAAAAGTATTAATTTAAGGTACATTTAGGACAAATAAAAATTTGTTTTTTATAAGTTCGAAACGAATAAGTTGCGATTAATGTTTTAATCAATTGACAGCCCTAATACAAACCCTTAAAGTCTACTCAATAAAGTTTTTTTGTCATATTAGCTTTAAATCACATAATTATATTTCTACTTCAATTCGTTTTTTGAAATATAAACATTTAAATGGTGACTGTCACAAAAACTTGACGGATTTATTCAAACATAGATATAAAAGAACAGTAAAATGATAATGAATATGTCATATGGTGCATATTTAGCTCAAATAAACTCACATCTATAAAATGCAAGGCCTTCAGAGACTCAGAGTGCATTGCATTATGGAAGTGAAAAGTGTCGCGAGCGCCGTTTCAGTCCGTCTATTATTGAAGCACACAGTGTATTTTGGCTGTTACATTGTGTGCTCATTTTGTGATGATTTCTGAAGCGCGTGACTCATTCTGCGGCTGGAAACTCGGAACAAAGCGCCGCTCAAACGACTCATTGTTGCAGAACTTCATTTGTGGAAATGCGACCAATTAAGCTGTCAGATTCACGTTATGAAATTACATTCTGTCATCGCGCTCGGCTTCAAGGACGTGTCAGGGCTGCGATCGGTGCCGCTTGCTAAAGGGAGAAGGACCAAACAAAGCTTTCTGCCTCATTAGAGTCGCTCGACTTCCAGCAGGATCGCTCCTCCGTGGCATTTCGGGAAGCTCCCGTGCGTTTGTGCCGGTGCGGAGCGTTTCTGCGGGGTTGAGGTGATGTAGGTGCAGTCGTTTAGCTGCAGTGACGTGCGGTGCAGTAATTGCACAGACAGCGAGTCGCCCCAGTGCATTCTGGGTTAAGTGCTTTGCTCAGAAACACAGTAATGATGGAGCAGCACTGTGATCCCGATAAATGTCCTGATCTGGGGTCAGGCCTCCGGGGCCTTAAACGTAGCCTTAAATTTTATTGAAGTTTTTGTAATTTTGTTGTGTTTTTGTAATGAATATTTATTTATTTATTAATGTCTATTTAGATTTTATACATTTCTATTTCAGTTTTAATTCTTTCCTTGGCAACATGCCTGAAATAAAAATATGTTTTTATTTTTAGATTTTCCATTTCCATTTTAAATTTTACTAAAGTTTTAATAATTTTAGTATGTGATAACCCTGATGTGAGACAGCTATATATTTTCGTGGATAAAGATATAGATATATACTACACCGATTTATAAATATTTAGTTTCTGTTAAGTTACAACAAGTTATTTATTTTTTTACTGTACTGTTTTTTTTTAATAAAATAATTTATTATTTATTTTAATATAATTTTTATTGTTTACTTGTTTAATATGATTTTTATTTATCAAATTATTTTAATATAATTTGTATTATTTATTAGTTTATTTTAATTTATTTTAATATATTTATTTATTTACTATATGTTTAGTCATTTGATTATTTATTCATTTAAATATTTTAATATATTTATTTATTTGAGTAATAATTTTTATTTAGTATTTATTATTATTATTATTTTTTCCTCTAAACTTTTCCCTGCAACCCAGTTTGAAAACCCCTAGCTCGACCAATAGCGTGCATTTGGGGTGGAGCTATCTGATTGCCCGACCAATGGTAGTTGAGTTTTTGAGACATGCTAGAAAGTAGACAAAATTTTGCAATTCCATTTGGTACCACATAGAAACAATACACTTTACGTGTAAACATGGTAAATGTGTCAAACAAAGCACCTATTAGTAGACAGAATACTGAATGAGCAAACACATCCATGAATGATGTCTTTTACAGGTGCAACTTCCATGCATTTACTGATTAGAGCTTTTAGAGAGAGAATAAACCAGACGTTTAATAAATGCAGAGTAGCTCAGCAGCTCGTCCAGAATAAAGAGCCGCCTGGGATGTTTTCTGAATTGTTTGCATATTATTATTTATCGGCATTATCGGTTTCCCCGTGCGGATCAGTGTTGGCGTCTATCCATCTACCTGTCTTAGACTAGCATCGCCGCTCCCTTTGTGGCCTTAAATTGGACTCTGAATAGAGTGGCATTATCCGCGCCGCCCATTAGCAGCTGAATGATTTATTCAAATCAAGCCCCTCAGCTACTTTTCATTAAGTTATATTAGAAGCGCGGGCCGTCTGGCTCTCATCTCGAGAGAGCAGAAGAGAATCAGAGAGAACAAAAGTGAGTCTCCATCATCATAAAACATCAAACGCAGAAACGCTTCCTCGTTACTTCACAGCCGCTTCCTCTAATTGTGATTGCTCTGAATCGTGTGTTATTGCGTTCTGAAGCTCAAGACGTGCAACTTCCATGCATTTACTGATTAGAGCTTTTAGAGAGAGAATAAACCAGACGTTTAATAAATGCAGAGTAGCTCAGCAGCTCGTCCAGAATAAAGAGCCGCCTGGGATGTTTTCTGAATTGTTTGCATATTATTATTTATCGGCATTATCGGTTTCCCCGTGCGGATCAGTGTTGGCGTCTATCCATCTACCTGTCTTAGACTAGCATGAGTCCCTTCGCCGCTCCCTTTGTGGCCTTAAATTGGACTCTGAATAGAGTGGCATTATCCGCGCCGCCCATTAGCAGCTGAATGATTTATTCAAATCAAGCCCCTAAGCTACTTTTCATTAAGTTATATTAGAAGCGCGGGCCGTCTGGCTCTCATCTCGAGAGAGCAGAAGAGAATCAGAGAGAACAAAAGTGAGTCTCCATCATCATAAAACATCAAACGCAGAAACGCTTCCTCGTTACTTCACAGCCGCTTCCTCTAATTGTGATTGCTCTGAATCGTGTGTTATTGCGTTCTGAAGCTCAAGACAAACACTTGATTTCGAACGCCTCAGACATGAAATATTTACTTGAAGCCCGCCTGAGATTTAAGTTCATATTTAAATAATTTCATGAAACATTCACATGTTCACAATCTTCTGATAACCGTTAATGGTCACATGACATGCAAGTAAATAGATAATATATATATATATATTTTTAGTAAGGGTTTTATTTTGACTTTGCAGCTTTAAAGTCGCCTCAAACCTCTTTTTTATTGTAATTAAATGTGTTATTTTGTCCACATTACACTCACACTTGTGTTTTAGGAGCCCAATCAAGTTGAATAATAATAATAATGAATAAATAATTATAAAAATGAAAACAGAAATATATTACTATTGTAAATTGCAATTGTACTATAAAATAAAATTAAATGTTATTATATTATTATAATTTTATTTTACACAATTTACAATACTAATATTTGTTAATTATTTTTATTTATTTATATTTTTTATTAATTATCATTATGTTTTAACTCTTAGAAAAATGAAGACAGAAATGTGTAACTGTTGCTATAAATTATATTAATATATTATTGTAATATAAAATTATCTTTCTATATTATATTATTTTGTTTTAAACTGCAAGTTACATTATTATTATTAATTTATTGTAATTATTATTTTAACTCTTATAAAAATGAAGACAGAAATATATTACTGTTGCAAATTACAATTGTACTGTAAAATAAAATGACATTATATTAATAAAAAAATACTTTTTAATATGTATGTTAATTATTATTTTATTTTTATTATTATAATTTATTTTTATTAATATTGTTTTAATTTTTATAGAAGTTAAATGGAAATATATTACTATATATTGTATTCTAAAATTGAATTAAGTTATATTAATCATTTTCAATATTTATGTCTTAAATAATTAATTTTCAAACCCTCAAGCCTTTCATATTTTTATTTTGGCAGAGTACTGGTGAAGTTCTGTAAAGTTCTGTGCACAAAAAATGTTGAAATGTTCATCACTGCTGAATCATTCACAATAAGAAAATAAACAGAGTCCGTTTGGATTTCATGCTGAATATTCACAATAATGCGCAGTGGGACTTTGGACCAATGAGATGGCGCTGTGGGCGGGGCTTCCTCCTGTGATGTGCTGTTTTTGTGCCTGCAGATCTTCTATAAGGCCGTCAGCTCCTTCGACCCCGAGTTCAATCTGTCCAATCAGAGCGGGAAGATGCTGAAGTTCAGCAACGAGACGTCGCACATCTTCGCGGGTCTGTATCCCGGATCCACGTACTCCTTCACCATCAGAGCCAGTACGGTCAAAGGATACGGGCCGCCCGAAACCGCACAGTTCACAACCAAGATCTCACGTAAGAGCCGCGCCAGCCGTGTGTGTGTGTGTGTGTGAGTGTGTTTGACGTGCTCATATGTCACCTGTCAATCATAACAGCGCCGCGTATGCCGGGATACGAGCAGGAGACGCCGCTGAATCAGACCGACAGCACAGTGACAGTCCTTCTGAAACCGGCCCGGAGCCGCGGAGCACCGGTCAGGTGCGTCTTCATTCACATCAGACCCTCACATCAGCATCAGCACCAGACAAGCTGTTACAGAACTAGAGCTGTTTGGTTTATATGAAATGCTCCAATAGCAAGTTCAAAATAATAATAATTTTTAAAAGTAATCATAATCCAAACAGGCAGTGCTATCTATCTATCTATCTATCTATCTATCTATCTATCTATCTATCTATCAATCAATCAATCAATCAATCAATCAATCAATCTATCTATCTGTCAACAACTCTTATTGTACTGAGAAGTGTTTGTAAATATAGTAATATATTAAGTATATATAATCAAATATTATATTTTTTATTTTACAGTAGTTGTATTGCAATAGAACAATTTCTGTCTTAATAACAATAACAACAACAAATGTAATATTAATGCTAATGCCTATTATTATTATTACATTATTAATATACGTATGGTGAAATATTTATTTTTTATTTTACAGTGCAGTTGTATTCAGTGTTATTTTAATTATTTTTAGTCATCATTCATGTACTGTTATAGGTTTTGTTTATTTTGAATTAGATTTTGTCCATTTTTATATTTTCACTTTAATTCAAGTTAAAGTTTTAATTGTGTTGTGTGTTTTTGTCATTTTTATAAGTTTTAGTTTTTAGTTTTAATTTATTTAGTTTGTTATTTTAGCACTTCAACTGAAATGTTTAAGTTTTTAATATTTTATTTCAGTTAATGTGTATTTTATTTCAAGTAATGCATTTTTTTCTTCGTTTTTTTTCTTTTGTAAATTAACTTAATTTTTATCTTAATAATAAAAATAAAAGTATAATTAATATTATTAATAATAATATTAAATATACATTATTATCATCACAATGTATAATAATAACAATATCAAGTATAAATATTATTATTAGAGATGCACAATACTGAATTTCTCCACCAATACAGATAACCGATTATTCAGAATATCTGCCGATACTGATACCGATAGTTTGATTTTCTTAAGAAAAAAAATCTCTCCTATAACTTATGATGTAAACTATACTGGGAACCCTCTCATTTGTTACATTACTGTTATATTAAAGGTTAAAATTAATAACAGAGCTATTATATTCAACTTGTAATATTCAGTGTTGCTAATTTTTTAATCTGTTAATGCGTTTTTATCGGGTTAATTTCGACAGCCCACAATATATTTTCTTCACACACTGTATGAGTTGCAGTTTGACATGTTTTGGCCTCCTCCTTTTGATTGACAGGATATAATCGGCCCTGATATAATTGATAGTGAAGAAAATAGCTTTTATCGGTCGATACCGATTATCGGCCGATACATCGGTGCATCTCTATTTATTATTATCATGTAATCCCTCTCAAAGCTAAAAAGAGTCCTTTGACTGATGTCAAAAGTAACTGAACTGAGACGCTGTTCAGATTGGACTCTGTTAATGCCGTGTCAGTGTTTTGTGCTTTTGTGTTTGCTCCGGTGCAACGCTCTTCATGTCTTTTGAAGATAAGAACAAAGCCGATCTCTCACGCTGAAAACATCGTTTGCTTCGCTCAGAAACCTGCAGCGCTAGATTGTATCCTGATGTCTCCTGCCTTTTGAGTCTGCTTCCTCTGATTCCTCTCACGTCCGAGTGATTCTCAGCAGCACTTCATGTGTGTTTGCGCTCGTCATGATAATGTCTGCAGCTTCTTCATTATTCAGCAGATCGTTCTGGTCAAGGGTCGCGTGTAATGCAGAAAGTGAGGATAAAAGCCTCCGCAGAGTGAATGCATGTAAATATGAGTGTTATTGAAAACACTCGTATGAGACGTTACACACAGATGATGTGATATCAGATCACACCACGACCTGCACTTATTACAGCGCTCACAGCGAATCCTGCGCTCAAACAGGTCTGAAAGCGCTTCGGAGGACCAGCGTGAAGCTGCAGACGGAAATTGTCCGTCGTCTGCTGAGACTCTGCTCCTGCGGCGCTTAAAAGCCTCCATTAAGAGTCAGAGAAACGTGGAAGCAGAAGTCGAGACGGCAGCGGGATATCATGTCCATAGTTATGCCGACTTTTTAGCAAGTTCAGAAAAGCTACCTAACAGGGAATATTCTCATAGCTTTCGTTAATATTTTTTAAAAGTTATATAAATGTTAGGACAAAACGTACTTAAAACATTCTCAGATCGTCCTTATGATGTTATTTGCACTTCTAAGAATTGTTTTTTTTAATGTTTTAATCACAAACTGAAAAAATTACATTTTAATGTTCTTAGAATATTAAAAATAAAGATTCAAATAACATTGTCTCGCATTAAAATTAAGTTATTTAAAAATAAAAAATATGTAAATAAAGATTCAAATAGCATTGTTTTGATGGAAAATTAAGTTATTTAAAAATAAAAAAATATATAAAAATAAAGATTTCAAATGACATGTTTTGGATGAAAATTAAGTTAGTTAAAAATAAAAACTATAAAAATAAAGATTAAAAAAACATTATGTTTTGATGGAAAATTAAGTTATTTAAATATATATATATAAAAATAAAGATGCATAAAGATTGAAATAATGTTATGTTTATTTTATTTCAGCTAGTTGCCAAAGCAACATTTATCATTTTCATTTGGTGTCACTTTTATGTGCTAAACTAAAGCTAAAACTTAAATAAAAATAAATAAATAAATAAAAATGAAATAAAAAACAACAAAATTACAAAAAATGTACATGTAAAATATATAAATAAAAAATACCAATAAAAACAATCTGGTCAGGTCAAGGTCAGCTGTTCAGTTTTCTGTCGATGGACAGTTCTGAGGAACAATGAATGATGGGATGATGGAAGCATGAGTAAAGCACACGGCCCTTTTTGCACGTTTGGCTTTGCGGTGAAATATTCAGACGGCATGCTTGTCTGAGGCCGTTTTAATGGAGGTGGACAGTCGGGTGACAAAAGATGCTGTTCGAACCGTCTCCCGAAACGCTTTTACTTTCAGAGCGTCTTCATGATTCACAAACGCCGTCAGACGCTCATTTACACACTCGTACCGTCAGCGATGGATTCAAACACTCGTCTCGAAATAAACAAATATCCAAAAACCTACACCGATTTCAGCTCATTTTCATTTAGTTTCACTTGATATACTAAAGTAAGTCAAACTAAAAATGAGGTAAAAATTAATATAAAGTATATAGAAATATTAAAAAATTAAGTATTTAAAAAAAGAAACATTACAAAAATTGAATAAAATGTAGCTAAAAGTAAAGCGGGATATACAAATATAAACATTCATGCAAAATAATAAAATAACAGTAAACCAAAATTATTATGCCAATATGGTTATTTTTGCTAGAATCCCAATTACTGTAATTGCAGCAAAATCTATTAGTATTATTTTCGAAATTATATTACTATTTTATTACTTTTATTTTTATTAAATTTAACTAATTTGTATTTTTACTTATACATTATTTTAATTAAAAAATTTACATTTTACTCCAAATTGTCATTACTGTAATGCATTTTTTTAATTTAATTTAATTTAATTTAATTGTATTTTTTGGTATTATTTAAATTGAAATGTGTCTGACTTTATGCTTGCAACTATTTTTCAGTGAGTACTAAATATAAAAAAATAAATAAAAATAAAATATTAAATATCTATATCTATCTATCTATCTATCTATCTATCTATATATATAT
>NW_015506292.1:183234-189378 GCF_001515645.1 Sinocyclocheilus grahami
AATTTAATTTAATTTAATTTAATTGTATTTTTTGGTATTATTTAAATTGAAATGTGTCTGACTTTATGCTTGCAACTATTTTTCAGTGAGTACTAAATATAAAAAAATAAATAAAAATAAAATATTAAATATCTATATCTATCTATCTATCTATCTATCTATCTATATATATATTGCATTTTACCCCATATTCTCAGTACTGAAATAAATAAACAAACAATTTTTTTAAACTTATTTATTTATTGAAATTACTGTGTGAGACGTGATGCTCTCAGCAGTTTTCCAGTGAGTAGCTCAGAGTCCCGTCTCTCAAGCGCAGTGTGACGTCATTCATCATCAGCAGAGTGAAACACAACGGCTTTATGTTGCTGGCAGAGATCATGTGATTGAGACGGTGTTCAGGTGAAGCCGGGGGGAAATTAGAAAAGCGCCGAACAAAGTGGCACAGCTGGATGAAAAGAGAAACCTGATTTTAAACGCTTTCACATTCCTGGTCTGTTTTGGCAGAAATTGGTCACAGCTGCTTTGAGGCGAGGTGTCTTTATATTCGATGCGTGTAAACGTGAAAACACGAATGTGAGGTTAAACAGCCTCTCGAACAGCAGATGCTTCATCCTCATCATGAATGCGATTCGATTGCTTTGAGAGAACGTTCAACACGAGCACGCAGGATTAATCGACCGAGAGCACGTTTGTGTGTTTTCCTCAGCAGGGCAGAGAAGATGTATTATGATGTGTGTGTGTGTGTGTGTGTGTGTGTATATATAAAATTCTATAAATTAAAATTCCCATTACTGTAATTAGTACAATTACAATTAATTGTGTTTATTATTATTATTATTGTTATTATTATTTTACGTTCATTTAATTTTTATTTACTTTTTTATTTAACATTCACATTATTGTAATACAAGAAGTATTTTTATTTTATTTTATTTTATTTTTTGTATTAGTTTAAATTGGAAGTGTGTGTGACTTTATGCTCAATGAGTACCTAAAATATTTTTTGAAAAATTAAAGACATTACATTTTGCCCTAAATTCTTATTACTGTAATGCAAAAAAATATTAATTAAATTAATTTAATTTAATTAAATTTTTTTATTTTGTCATTATATAGAAAATGTGTAAATATGTTTAAGACAAATTTTCAATGTGTACTAAAAATTATTTTTAAAAGTTATAAAAAAAAATTGCATTTTACCCTTAATTCTCTTTATTTTATTTTATTTTATTTTTAGTAGAGAAATGTGTCATTTTAATCTCAATGTGATGATATATATATATACACACAGACACACACACACAAGATGTATTATTTAAAGTATTATTTAAATAGAAAATGTGTGTAACTTCATGCTCAATTTCCAGTGAGTATCATGGTGTGTGTTTTGGCAGAAATTGGTCACAGCTGGTTTGCCTTTTCTATCTGATGCATGTAAATGTGAGAACACGACTGTGAGGCCGATACGAGATTAAACAGCATCTCAAGCAGCAGATGTTTCACGCTGATCATGAATGCGATTGGATTGCATTGAATACGAGTGCGTAGGACTGGAGTGAATGCGAGCGCGTGTTCGCCATGTTCTCTGGCGTCTCCAGCTATTCACAGCAGATGAGATGTGTTGTGATGTCTGGCAGGACGACACTCATCTGCCACAATGCGCTTGTAAGGGGATCAGGGCTAGCGTTTGTCAGTTTCGCCGTGTTTCTCTACTGTTTGCGTCTCCCACGCAGGGACCCGTGGCCGCTTGCGCAGTTTTCATGTAAAACGCTCCTCCGGCTCTCTGTTTTCCGCTCCGGTGCGTCGCAGCCAAGTGTAATGCGAGAGCAGCCGCTCTCCTCTATTTCTGGAGACAATTGCTCCTGCGGTTTGTTCTCGCTCTCGTCCCCCGGGGCCTCGTGTATCTGCCTCTGCTCTCTTCTCCGTTTTTCCACTGCTATTGTTATCTGGTCAGGAGAGTCTCTGTGTGTCTCAGAGCATCGCTGATGATGACAGAAACAGCTTTTATTAATGCATGGATCATATGCTAAGAAATCTTTATCCTCTTTTGATTTCCCCGGTTCCTCTTAAAGAACAGCAGAAGAACCAGTCGTGCTGCTTTTACAGCCCCTGAGTTATCATAGTTTCTGTCATTTTATGATATTTTATTCAAAGCTGATTTTTATTAACTTCTGTGGAAATCACAAAAGTATATTATCTTCAGATTTTATTTCACACCTAAAATAAATAAAACGAGGCCTAGTTTTAAAATTAGTATTTTTATATATTTTTTTATTATAAAATATTATTTTTTATAAATTATAAAACTTTTTTAAACTTGTCAAACTTTCTGGTCTGGCTTTCTCAAGCCAACTTCAAAGTTTGTCTCTAGTTATAAATTAAAATTCTCTTTACTGTAATGCATTCTTTATTTAATTGAATTGAATAGTTTATTTCATTAATTTTTTTATTTTATTAAATCTTATTTAAATTTTGTCTCACCCCATTTTTCAAATAAGGACTTTCTTTAATAAAATAATTATTTATATATATAAATTCTCATAACTTTAATGAAAAAAAAAAAAATGTGTGTGACTTTATGCTCACAGCATTTTTACAGTGAGTGCTTAATTTTTGTATTAATTACCCTAAATTCTCATTACAGTAATGCAATATATATATATATATATGACTTTGTTCATTTTTCCAGGTAGTACTTATTTTTTTTAACTAAAATGTTTTATTTAAATTTAACACTTACTGTAATGCAATATATATATATATATATATATATATATATAATTTTATTATTTGAAAATAAAGTGAAATAAATTGAAAAAGAAAAAGATATGACTTTATGTGCACCAATTTTCCAATGTATACTTTTACCATAGTATTGTACAAAATGAGAATCACCCTTTTTTTATTTTATGGCCTGGACAGGTTTGGTTGGGGTTTTGTTTGTTTGTAAAGTTTTCTGAATCCGAATCTATGGCTTAGTGTTTTCTGTCCAGGCCTCCAGAATCTGGCGCTGATCCTCAGCAGGTGTAAATCTGGCAGGTTTATGAGAGAGGGAATAAATCAGGGATCTTTAGAGATGCTTTAAATCTGCTGAACACACGAGGCTGATCAATGCGTCCAGCGCTCGGCCTCAAGTTCACATACATCACACTCAGACTGAAGCATGAATCTTCTGATCATCGTCTCTCTCTCTGATGATCTGGCTGCAGTGACCCGTCTCTCTCTCTCTCTCTCTGCTGTTGTTGATGCAGGTTTTATTGGTTTGTTGTATTGTCCGTGTGCTGATTACCCGTTTCTAACGAGCATCCGCTCACATAGCGCTCCAGCAGCTTCCGGTTGCCATGGCTGCAGCTTCCTCCACAAAGCCACGTACAGTAACATTTACAGTCATCATTACCTTATGTGACACTTAAAAAAAGGTTCATGTAAATTTATATTTATATAAAGCAGGTTCCGAAAGTCTACACTGATCACACTGAAGTCACTAAAACTTGTGAATTTAATTTATTTATATTTATTCATTTCAATTAAACCTGGAAAACAGGTTTAAAATTTTGAAAAGTTAGGAATAATATACCACATCACTAAAAATTACTAAAACATATTAATTGAATGTATTTATTTATTTGGTTGGTTGGATATATATATATAGAGAGAGAGAGAGAGAGAGAGAGACTTATTTATTTATTTATTTCAATTAAAGCTGGAAAACAGTTTTAGAATTTGGAAAAGTTATGAATTAAATAGTAAAATATAAATAGTACAATATAGTAACTAGTAAGAAAATTTTCATATTCATGTTCTTGTTTTTGCAATAGAAGAAATTACATTTGAAATTGTATTTATGTATAAAAATGCTAAATAGACACATTCTGCTGCTGGATATCAGACTTTTGCAACCCTCTATGAATTCAAATAGTTGCACATGTAAATAGTATGTGAATATTCATATTCATAATCAGTATGACAGTATGTGGTAATGACTTCTTAATGAAAGACACACACATATACTGAGTGCTAAGAATGAATCTGCAGGAGGTGAAGAATGAAGCGTTGTCCTGATGTGGTTCATGCAGCTGTGTGTGTGGCTGGCTTCAGCGGTTGGTGCTGATGTGTGCTGGCGTGTGTCTGCGGTTCAGCTGAAGGTCTGTAGATCACAGCGGTCAGAGTCATATCGGTAAAGTAATGGCTGGCCTTTAAGTCGGCAGTAAATCTTCAGAGAGGCCTTGTTCTGCTCTTTAGCAGCTGAGTTATTCTCTGCTGACGCTCCAGATCTGCCCTTTGTTCTTCTCAGCACCGGCTCGTCATTAAACATCCTATCACTCGCCTCTCTGTCTCTAATTAATATTTGATGCTGTCTGATCCAAATAGTGTCTGTAATGGTGTAGTAACACACATTAAAGTAAAAAAAAAAATATATATATATATATATATATATACAGTGGGTACGGAAAGTTTTCAGACCCCCTTAAATTTTTCACTCTTTGTTATATTGCAGCCATTTGCTAAAATCATTTAAGTTAATTTTTTTTCCTCATTAATGTACACACAGCACCCCATATTGACAGAAAAACACAGAATTGTTGACATTTTTGCAGATTTATTAAAAAAGAAAAACTGAAATATCACATGGTCCTAAGTATTCAGACCCTTTGCTCAGTATTTAGTAGAAGCACCCTTTTGATCGAATACAGCACTCATGGCTGTATTCGATCAAAAGGGTGCTTCTACTAAATACTGAGCAAAGGGTCTGAATACTTAGGACCATGTGATATTTCAGTTTTTCTTTTTTAATAAATCTGCAAAAATGTCAACAATTCTGTGTTTTTCTGTCAATATGGGGTGCTGTGTGTACATTAATGAGGAAAAAAAAATAACTTAAATGATTTTAGCAAATGGCTGCAATATAACAAAGAGTGAAAAATTTAAGGGGGTCTGAATACTTTCCGTACCCACTGTATATATATATATTTTTAAATATATTTATTCAGATTTAATATTCATTTAATATTTAATATTTAATTTTATATACACTAGCATGCATATAAACTCTATCTATAAACAATAATAATTTTTATTTTGTATGTTTTATTTAATTTTTTTCTACATTTTATATATTTTTAGTACATTTCTTATTTATGTAAATCTTTATTTTAGATTTTGATGTTATTAATTATAGTGTAGATCTGAAGACATCTGTCATTATATATTCAGTATGTGTGTACTGTATGTATATATATATATATATATATAAATATTATATTTATTTCAGATTATTAGGTTTTATACATTTTAAGGTACATAGATACAGTAAAAACACAAGCCCCCCTCCCCCTCCACAGAAAACAGGTTTATTTTGGTTTTTGCCGAATGTAGGAGTTTGACCTTCTTCCGTTGGAGGATCTGCTGGCTTTCACCGGATTTACAGCTGAACATCATGTAGGCGATTAGCGAATGACTAAATGATTCCCCAACAAAAGTTATTGATTCTATTAACCTTTGTGAAATAATTAATCCGTGTCTGATTAACCTAAAGCCCTCTTAATTCAATTATTAATCAGTCTGGGGTAATGTTCAGCTAATTGCACCAATCACACATTTTAATTGCGGTTTCATTTGAAAGAGTCGAGCTGCAGTTTTGACTTCACTGCTGCCGTAATGAACAGAGCTTCTGAGTAAACAAATACAAATAGCAAACGCTGCTTAAATGCAATCTGTTTGATAAAACACAGAAAATGGATGGATGTACATGTGGGTGGATGGATGGATGGATGGATATATAATGGATGAATGGATGGATAGATGATGGATGAATAGATGGATGGATGGATGATGGATAGACGTGTGGTTGGATGGATGGATGATATATAATGGATGGATGAATGAATGATGGGTGGATGAATGTGTGGATGGATGGATGGATGTGTGTGTGTGTGTGTGTGTAGTGGTGTGTTGTGAAATCGTTTCTTGGTTCAGTGGAGCTAGATGTGTGGATGGGTGGTTGGATGTGTGGATGGATGGATGGCTGTGTGGATGGATGGATGGATGTGTGGATGGATGGATGGCTGTGTAGATATGTAGATGGATGGATGTGTGGATATGTAGATGGATGGATGTGTGGGTGGATGGATGGATGGATGG
>NW_015506292.1:191018-192267 GCF_001515645.1 Sinocyclocheilus grahami
ATATATATATATATATATATATATACTGTGCATATAAACATAAATATAGGTTTCTTTTTTTTAATGATATATTTTTCATGAATTTATTTCTTTTTCGATTTTTTTTCCCCCCCCGATTATTTTATTAAAACATAATTAAATTTCTCGCCCCAGAAACCAGGTTTATTTAGATTTCAGGAGTTTGACCTTCTTCCGTTGGAGGATCTGCTGGCTTTCACCGGATTTACAGCTGAACATCATGTAGGCGATTAGCGAATGACTAAATGATTCCCCAACAAAAGTTATTGATTCTATTAACCTTTGTGAAATAATTCATCCGTGTCTGATTAACCTAAACCCCTCTTAATTCAATTATCAGTGAGTCTGGGGTAATGTTCAGCTAATTGCACCAATCACACATTTTAATTGCGGTTTCATTTGAAAGAGTCGAGCTGCAGTTTTGACTTCACTGCTGCCGTAATGAACAGAGCTTCTGAGTAAACAAATACAAATAGCAAACGCTGCTTAAATGCAATCTGTTTGATAAAACACAGAAAATGGATGGATGTACATGTGGGTGGATGGATGGATGGATGGATATATAATGGATGAATGGATGGATAGATGATGGATGAATAGATGGATGGATGGATGATGGATAGACGTGTGGTTGGATGGATGGATGATATATAATGGATGGATGAATGAATGATGGGTGGATGAATGTGTGGATGGATGGATGGATGTGTGTGTGTGTGTGTGTGGATGGATGGATGTGTGTGTGGGTGGATGGATGGATGGATGGATGTGGGGGTGGATGGATGGATGTGTGTGTATGTGTGGATGGATGAATGGATGTGTGGATGTGTGGATGGATGTGTGGGTGGATGGATGGATGGCTGTGTGGATGTGTGGATGGATGGATGTGTGGATGGATGAATGGATGTGTGGATGGATGGATGTGTGGGTGGATGTGTGGGTGGATGGATGGATGGCTGGGTGGATGGGGGGATGGGTGTATGGATGTGTGGGTGGATGTGTGGGTGGATGGATGGATGGCTGTGTGGATGTGTGGATGGATGAATGGATGTGTGGATGGATGAATGGATGTGTGAATGTGTGGATGGATGGATGTGTGAATGTGTGGATGGATGGATATGTGGATGGATGGCTGTGTGGATGTGTGGGTGGATAGATGGATGGCTGTGTGGATGGATGAATGGATGGATGGATGGGTGGGTGGATGGATGGATGGATGGATGGATGGATG
>NW_015506292.1:192984-194464 GCF_001515645.1 Sinocyclocheilus grahami
TGGATGGGTGTGTGGATGGATGGATGGATGTGTGGATGTGTCGATGGATGGATGTGTGGATGGATGAATGGATGTGTGGATGGATGGATGTGTGGGTGGATGTGTGGGTGGATGGATGGATGGCTGTGTGGATGGATGGATGGCTGGGTGGATGGATGGATGGCTGTGTGGGTGGATGGATGGATGGATGTGTGGGTGGATGGATGGATGGCTGTGTGGATGTGTGGATGGATGGATGGATGTGTGGGTGTGTGGGTGGATGGATGGATGGTGTGTGGGTGGATGTGGTCTGTTGACTGTAGCACATAGGAAGCTGAAGTGTTTAGTGATCTCTGAGCGTCTGCAGTCGTCAGCAGCAGTGAGGGAGCGGCTCGTTTGTCTCCTGTGTTTCTCCATCAGCAGGAAGTGCAGGAGGAAGTCCGGCCGTAATAACGCGACCCGCCAGCCGGCAGCTTGTGATTTCACCTTCATTTGATTTGTCTCAGCGGGTCTCAGATGCCCATATCCTCGCTAAGACTCCTTCATCCGCCTGGAGAAATTGGAGAAAAAAGCTTCCCATCCGTCTTTTGGTATTCCATTATTTCTCCTCCATATCCAGCGTGCCGAGACCCGACTCTGTAATTTTGCTCTCATTCGCTGCTGTTTGGCTCTTTTCCTCTGGACTTGAGCAGAAATTCAGCCCTGCGTGTCAAAGTTCAGTGTTTTAATATCGGAGAATAGCGAGGCCGGACTGCGATCCGGTTTTATTTCAAACTGTTTAAATCCCCTGCAGATGGATCTGGCCGTTCTGCGTTATAAATTAGACGGCTCTCTCGCGAGCCTCGGGCCGGCGGCTTTAGCCAGTTAATTAAATGTGTTCAGAGGAAGACTCTTGGCTAACATCACAGCGCCGGTGCCGGTCCAGCAGCGGATTATCCCGACTGAACACTGTTCTGTTGAAGCAAACATGGAGCCAGTGTGTTTTCCAGGAACCGCCGCTGATTCTCCAGCGTTACGCGCTCATATGTTCCTGCTGAAGCCATTTGGCTGTGGTGTGTTTGTGATTTGCCAGTCAGATGTTTAAGACTCACAATGAAACGCCAGATTCTACCAGAAGCTGCCAGAAGCTCAAACAATCTTGCACATAACACAGGTGTCTTGTCAGAACGCCATCACTTAAAATTTTAATTTTAAAATACATTTACATATTTTATATATTTAATCTTTTTTATTTATATATATATATATATGTATAGTTTATTTGTATTAATTTACATTTTAGATATTTTATATTACATATTTTTTATATTGTTATTGTTGATTTTTTTATCAATTTTATATATTTTTCTATTGCACATATATCATTTATTTTAAAAATATTTTTTATTGATAGATTTTATATATTTTTATATCAGATTTTACATATTGTTATTTTATGTATTTATTTTATATATATATATATATATATATATATATATATATATATATATATATATAAATT
>NW_015506292.1:200913-213297 GCF_001515645.1 Sinocyclocheilus grahami
CATGAATATATGCACTTCCTTTTTTTTTCTTCAATTTTTATTGATTTATTAAAGTATTAGTTATCAGGTAACATAACCTTAATTCTCACAGAAATGCTATTTCACCAAGGGACAAGAAATTAACTTTAACTAAAGAAATGTTATCTGAAAAACAAGTCTTATTTTCTTGTGAAATTCTGGTTTTAAAATAAATTGATCTCGTTTTAAGGAATTTTATGCATTTTTTACAGGGAAACACGGCAAATAGAACAAGATGATGAAACTATTTTGATATAATTTTCTGTAAAGCTGCTTTGTAACTTGTACTTTTTTACATTTTCAAGAAATACAGAAAGTAATATCATAAAAAATGTATTGTTGTCAAGATCACAGGTGAAATTAAGTGATGGTTTTGAGGAAATGAGACTGTGAAAGCATTCATTAATTTAGCTCTGCAATCTGCAGCTTTTCCCCTCATGTTTCAGAGTTTGTTGTGTTTATGGGTTCATCAGAAGAGAGCGGATGTTTCTATTACTGAAGCTCATGTGTTTGCATCTCACGTGACACAAAACTAATGCTTTCCCTTTTATCTCTCTCTCTCTCTCTCTCTCTCTCTCCCTCTCTCTGTCTCTCTCTCTCTGTCTCTCGCAGGAAACTAAGATCGATTGTGTTCGCGTGGCCACTAAAGGTGGGTCTGTGTGAGAGTAATCGAGTGCACTGATTGAAACATGTTCCCTAAAGCTCGTCTGCAGAAATGACTGCGGCTCGGCTGTGTTCCCAGTGAAGAACGAGCTGACGCTCACTGCACGCTGATCACTAACAAATCTATATACTATATGAAACACAATGCATTATGACAAACAGTCACCAGGACAAACAGTACTTCAGGCACATCTGATCAAATCATGATGAACAGATATAGAGCACAGCAGTCTGGAAGTCAGATGTTTTCTCCAGATGTGAATTGATTTTTAATGGTGACTCACAAAGACAGACCTACTCTGGTTGTTAATCGATGGAATTTTTAGATAATTGCATTTAACAACTGGTGACTAAAACTAAATTAACCATGATTCTGCAAAAGAAATCCACAACAAAAAAACTGTTTATCTCCCCAAACTACTTATATATTTATTAATATATTACTTATATATTATGTTATTCATTGCGAAACACTTCAAAAGTAAAACTAAATTACAATAATGTAATATAAGGTAAAATGTGTTTAATTGCCATGAAAACACAATGCAAACTATATATAAACATTACTATTACTAACATTACTATTCTTAATGTTCTTAAAATAAGCTTAATTTTCTCAATGCAAAGAAAAAATATATATATATTATAAATGTATTATTTAAATGTTTATTATAAATTATATTTTGCATAAAGATTTAACATTTTCTTTTACTGTAATGTGAAAATAACATTTGACTTTTTGTATCATGATAATATTAGTTTTAATAACACTTTTGTAATATCTTCACACAATGCAAAAAATCATTACTCTTCTTAATGTTTTTAAAAATAGGCATAATTGTCTTAATGCAAGATAAAAAATATATATCGTGGTATTATTTATTTTAATAATTTAAATGTTATTTCAGTTATATCTTTAAAAAACTAAGAAGAACCATAGCAAAAAAGTTTGAAAGTAAAACAGAATTACATTAATGTACTATAAGGCAAAATGTGTTTAACTGTCATGAAAACGCAATGCAAAAAATCATTACTATTCTTAATGTAAAGCAATCAGAAAATGTGACGTTAAAATGCAGAAGGGAGCGTTTGTATGCAGAGTTTGTCGACTCTGAGGGGAGTCATCTCACGTCGCGACAGATGGAGAATCACTCCGACGGAAACTCGATGGCTTCGCGTACGGCGGTGGTGTTTTTGTGTTTTCTGACCTCTGGTGGACCGTTACGAGACTTCGGGCGGCAGTTAGCGATGCTCGGGCCTTTTTTCGCCGCTGTTTGTGATTTAATTGAGCACAGATGGTACATAATCTATTTTCCTGTCTACGTGCCACATCTCTAATGGTGTCAAGCCTGCTCGATGCAAATGAGAGTTTGTGGCTTTAGTTTTCAAGATAATCGTGAACATGAAACCCATCTGATGCAGAAAATCCTCTATTGTTTGTCCAAGTTGAAAATGCATTGACTAAAATTGGTTTTGCATGAACTTTCGCAGCAGTTGCGCTCTATACCTGTCAATCATAACACATACAGATGTAGACCATCAATGTCTCATAAACACACATGAAGGGTAGATTTTTTTGTGTTTTCCACATGCATTTAAAAAATGTACATGCAATAATTCAATGACCTTCAATGTCCAGCTGTTATTACTGAGCATGTGAATAAAATCTTTCTGGCTTTCTCAAGCTCTTTTCTAAAGCCTTCGTGAGCCGCCATTGACTTTTCCGCAAAGAATACATAAGAGGTTAACTAAAACTATTAAAACCATTTTGTTATTTGAAATAAAGCTGAAATAAAATATATTAGATAAAAAAGTAGAGATGTTGCCTTGGCAACTAATTGATATGTCATAATTATAAGACAAAAATCTAAATTATGACATACTGAGATAAAGTAATAATTATAAGATAAAAAGTCACAATTCAGAAAAAGCCAAATTATGAGATAAAGGGTCATAATTATGTGAAACAGTCAAAATTATGACATATTAAGATATAATTATGAGATAAGTCACAATTGAGAAAAAGACAAATTATGAGATAAAAAGTCATAATTATGAGGGGAAAAGTTAAAATTATGACATACTAAGTCATAATTATGAGATAAAAAGTCATAATTATGAGGGGAAAAGTTAAAATTATGATATACTAAGTCATAATTATGAGATAAAAAGTCATAATTGACAAAAAGCCAAATTATGAGATAAAAAGTCATAATTATGAGGGGAAAAGTTAAAATTACTTACTAAGTCATAATTATGAGATAAGAAGTCATAATTGAGAAAAAGCCAAATTATGAGATAAAGGGTCATAATTATGTGAAAAAGTCAAAACTATGACATATTAAGATATAATTATAAGATAAGTCACAATTGACAAAAAGACAAATTATGAGATAGTCACAATTACAAGAAAAAAAATTAAAATGATGAGATACAGTCATAATTGAGAAAAAGCCAAATTATGAGAGAAAAAATACGTAATTATGAGGGGAAAAGTTAAAATTATGGCATACTAAGTCATAATTATGAGATAAAAAGTCATACATATGAGAAAAGGGTCATAATTATGAGATAAAAAGTCATAATTGAGAAAACGCCAAATTATGAGATAAAAAGTCATAATTATGAGACAAAAATCATAAATATGAGAAAAGGGTCAAGATTATGACATACTAAGATATAATAAAGATATTTTTAAAAAGTTGTGAAGTGAAGTGCTGTCTGTGTAGGCGGCTCACGAGAGTCTGTCTCTCTACTCTGCATTAATAACCCTACAGGTGTAACGATGCCTCGGCGTGTCTCTCTCTCTCTCTCTCTCTCTCTCTGTGCATGTTGGGCTGGATCTCTTCTCTTGTTCTAGCTGCCATTATTGTGACTCAGCTCACCACGCCGTATGTGCGTATCGCACCCGCTGCCGGCGACAGCCAACTAACAGGTCAGACCTTCCACCATCCACCTCGCTCTGTGTGTGTTAAACCAGGCCTGTTTCTGCTCACTGTGTGTGTGTGTGTTCATGTCCAGATCGTATTTCACTCCTAAATTAAAAGGGAAAAAATAAATAAGAAGAAATCATATTATTATATTTATTATTATATAATATAATATTATATATTATTAAAATAAAAATTATATTTTTTATTTTCAATATTTATAATTTTATTACATTTTGCATTTTGCATTTTACAGATTTAGCATTTTCCTCAAGTTTCCTCAAGTTTTCATGACTGTAATGTGAACTGTTTTGTTTTTAACATTATGTTTGCATAAAAATGTAGCATTTTCTAAAAATTGTCATTACAATAATATGAAAATAATATATAGTTTTTCAATTGATTTATATATCATGGTAGTATTTGTTATGCTGCACAACATGTATGCTGATTTAAATATATATATATATAAAAAAGAAAATCAAGGTTTTGTAGCAATGAGAATCATTGAGAAGAAATTGACAATAAATAAATGTAATGTTATGTAATATAATAAATAAAAACTCAAAAGTGAAATATCTGGATGCATTGGTATAAATGTTTTATTTTTCTTGAAAGTAATGTCACAATAAAAAAATCATTTAAATCGCTATTCGTTCTTATGCTAAATAGAATTTTCAAATGTTTTATTAAAATTTTTAGGGTTAAATGTGAGCTGTATTTCCATGTTTTTTATGTTTTCATGTCTGTGTAACTTTTTAATGTTTTTTATGTAGTGCTATATGCTATATTTCAGTATTTCTGCCATGTGTATGAGTGTAACCCGTGACTGTTGTGTAAAGCAGCGTTTGTTGATTCGTTTTAGTCCTGAATGGATGCAGGTTGAAAAGGTAATTGAGGATTTTCAGGGTTACCGTCCGTCTGATGAGCTTCATTTGATCCCTGCTGTTTGCTTCCCGTAGAAGGTCACTTTCCATTAGCTGAATCTGTACGCTGAATACACGCATTTACTGTGGAAAATAAACGCTGGAGCAGGAGTCACTAAATTAGCTGCTTTTTATTCAGCACCGATGTCAGTCGAAGGAATCAATATGACCCCGGCAAACCCCAAACCCAAGCCTGCGGCGTTTGTAATGCATGACCACCACATCCCGTCAGAACATTACATTTCAATATTTAGTGTTTGTTGAACAGTCCCAGGTGACGGCTCTCATCTGCGGCTGTGAAATGCAGGATTTGACCCATCAATCGTTTCATTGTGGATGTTTACCACAGATTAACAGTAAAGAGAAAATTGTCGTTTTTTAATTAAACCTTATGTAAACACATCTTCAGATCACTGGCCTCTTCGGTCCGTTACTGAATCATTATGCATGATCACGGATTCTGTTCCTCTAAGTGTTTGCATGTTTGTTTGTGAGCGAGACTGTGATGGTTTCTCCTCTGGTCATCTGAAGCGAGGCTGTTTATGCCGATCGTCGTCCTCCTCGACCCCTCGCTGCAGCCTGCGGCCCGTCTTTAAACACTCTCTCTCGCCTCCATCCAGTCTGAAGAAACTCAGACTCCAGAATGCAAATGAGCGTCATGACAATAACACTTTTTCTGCACTTATGCTAATAAACATACTCAATTTCTGTTTTCATTTTCGGTCCAGAACGTTTTCATGATTTGCAGAATAAGGCGACAACATTTATAATAAAGTCGATATTGTTTGCATACAGTGGTTTTGTATGGAAGCTTATTTCCGCCACATGAGAGAAAGATCATGCATTGGTAAATCAGAATTATGAGGCAGAAGAGTCAAAATTATGACATGACAATTAAATCATGATTATGAGATAAAAACTTACTTCTGGGATTAAAAGTAACAATTATGACTTAAAAAGTTGATAATATGAGATATAAAGTCAAAACTATGACATGCTAAGCAATAATTGAGATTAAAAAGTTGTAATTATGACATAAAAGTAGAAATTATGAGAGAAACTAAATAAGTCAAAATTATGAGCTAAAAAGTCATTATGAGATCATAATATGAGATGAGAAGTTGAAATTGACAAAAAGTCATAATTACGCGAGAAATAGTTTAAATTACGGCATGAAAAGTTGAAAATATGAGATATAAAGTCAAAATTATGACATTCTGAGCAATAATTATGTGTAATTAAGGGAATTATGATATAAAAAGTCAGTAATGGCATTAAAAATCATAATTATGAGATAACAAATCTATATTGATGTATCGAAATTATAAGCTAAAAAGTCATCAAGATAGTCATAATTATGAGATAAAAAGTTTAAATTATGGCATAAAAAAGTTAATTATGAGAGAAGTCAACTGTGACATAAAAAGTCATAATTATGAGATAAAAAGTTGAAATTATGGCATAAAAAGTTAATTATGACAAGTCGAAATTACTAGAAAGTCATAATTATGGCATAAAAAAACATAATGAGAAGTTGAAATTATGACAAAAACAGAAATTATGGCATTAAAAGTAATTATGAAAAAAGTCAGAATTGTCATAATCTTTATGTCATGATAGTATGTCATAATTTTGACTTTTTATCTCATAATTATGATTTACCAAACCATTAATTTTTTTCTTATGTGGCAGAAATGGGCTTCTGTAGTTTTGTGAGTATCTGCTGGGAAGCAGTTCTTTTGTTGTTGTTTGTTGGGAATCACCTGCGGCAGAACAGAAACTCGAACCCAAACACGGGAACCTGCTCATCCGTCACCATGGTAACAGCAGCCCATAGGCCCGGCTGATGGATGTTGTCAGGCCTTGATTGAAGAAGTGTAGCTGGCAGGAGGAACTGATCCGCGGTGCATCACATTATACAGTAAACAGGCAAACGCGCTGTTTCTCTCTGAACTCTCGTACGCTCGCTCAGTCCATTTAGATAACAGATGTTGCTCTTTATGACTTTTAGTTCTCATGTATGTTTCATTGAAGTATCAACTTAGTCTCAAATGTTTTTCTTAAAATTGCTTATGAGGAAAAAGCAGAGATCATTAGATATTTGTTGTATGTGGTGAGAAATGCTTGAATTCGTATTGAGATCTGATTGCAGACTTTAGTGTTTTGTCTGATCTGAGCACAGTTTGAGACATTGTTGAGATCGCTTCTGAAACTCAAGAGGAGACACATGAGAATACAGGAGTCTCCGTTTACTCTCATTGATGTCTAAGAGAAACAGTTGAGGTTTTATAGAGATATTTGTCGTGTTTTCTTCTTTTCTACAAGCAAAGCCAGTATAATCAACCGATCAACTAACTTGACTAACTGTCTGCTAATACTAACCTGTTTTATTAACAAAAAGCACACAATCATATAAATCTTATTTCACTCAATTTCTGCTAGTGTCAATATTTACAGTGTACCTGTACCATGTGTTGCATTTACATCATAAGATCACAGTGACTCTCATTTCAGCCATGATTGTCTGGACTTCTTGTTCCAGGTGCCGCGACCCGGAAGCCTGATGCCGTGGAACCCGAGAAACAGACGGATCACACGGTGAAGATCGCCGGCGTCATCGCTGGCATCCTGCTCTTCGTCATCATCTTCCTCGGCGTGGTGCTGGTCATGAAGAAACGGTAAGAGAGCTTCACTTCTGTTCAACAATACTTCATCTGATCTGATTAACATGAATGTGCTGATTACCATGAAATTGTGTTTAATTTCTTGAAAGCTGAAGTGTGTCATTTAAGCACCACTGCGCTCCCACTATCTGTCAGTCAGATAGCCCCGCCCCCAAACTCATGTGACTGGCTGAGAATGCGTCACAGTGTTGATTCAAAGGTCCAGTGACTCGCTAATAAAGACTGAACATTACGACAAAGTATTTAAATTTGGGAAAGATCATGCTTTGGTAATCAGAATTATAATATTAAAAAGTTATGACATGAAAAATCTAAATTATGAGATTTTAAAAAAGTATTGAATACTAAGACATAATTATGAGATAATAAGTAACTATGCGGTAAAAAGACGTAATTATGAGATACAAAGTCGAAATTTTGACATGAAAAGTCAAAAATATGACACACTACACAATCATTTAAATTATGCCAAAAACTAAAATTTCTAAGATAAAAGTCATAATTGTAACATAAAAGTATCAATTATGAGATACATCTGTCAGTCAGATAGCCCCGCCCCCAAACTCATGTGACTGGCTGAGAATGCGTCACAGTGTTGATTCAATGGTCCAGTGACTCGCTAATAAAGACTGAACATTACGACAAAGTATTTAAATGTGGGACAGATCATGCTTTGGTAATCAGAATTATAATATAAAAAATTATGAGATTTTAAAAAAGTATTGAATACTAAGACATAATTATGAGATAATAAGTAACTATGCGGTAAAGAGACGTAATTATGAGATACAAAGTCGAAATTTTGACATGAAAAGTCAAAAATATGACACACTACACAATCATTTAAATTATGCCAAAAACTAAAATTTCTAAGATAAAAGTCATAATTGTAACATAAAAGTATCAATTATGAGATAAAATGTCATAATTGTGACAGTCATTATTATGAGATGCAAAGTCAAAATTATTACATGAAAAGTAAAAAATAATACATACTAAGCAACAACTGAATTATGACAAAGTAAAAATGTATAAGATAAAGTAATAATTGTGACAAAGTATAAATTATGAAATAAGTCATAATTGTGACAAATGAGATAAAAAGTCAAAATTGTCATGAAAATCGTAAATGGGATAAAAAACGTCAAAATTGACATACTAAGCAGTAATTGAGATAAAAAGTTGAAATTATGATAAAAAAATTAAATTATGAAATAAAAGTGTAAAAAAAAGTAATTGTGACAAAAGTATAAATTATGAAACAAAAAGTAAATTGTGACAAATGAGATAAAAAGTCAAAATTATGAGACAAAAGGTTATGATATGAATTTAAAAATGATATGATAAAAATGATAAAAAGTCAAAATTGACAACCTAAGCAATAATTGAGATAAAAAAGTATGATGACAGTCAACAATTATGAGATAAAAAGTCATAATTGTGACGTAAAAACAACATAATTAAGAGATAAAAATTCAACCAAACTGATAGCCCCGCCCCCAAACTCACGTCATTGGTTGAGAATATTTTGAGTCTGATTCACTTACAGTGACTGAGAACATTAATGTACGAGAAAGTGTTTGAGCGTAGGAGAAAATGACTCACTTCAGCTTCAGAGAGCTGTTGTATTGCTCCTGTACCGTACAGAAGTCTTCCCGTGTCATGGTGCCATCCAGTGTGCTCATGAACACACCAAAGTCAAATGAATCTCTGCTGAGTTTCTGTTCGCTTTTCAAACGGCCCCTTTTGTCAACTGAACACAGAATAATGGATTTGATCGCTCTGATAAGCACCATTACACGGTTTGTGGCACCAATACATGCTGCCTGATGAAATATTAATTTTTTTCTCCCCGCGCCACTCTCAAACAAACGGCAGCGCTTTAATGACCCGGCGACGGGAAATAGCACAAATATTTTCCAAGCTTATCTTGTGCAGAAAAAAAAGAAACGAGTGAAAGAAAAGCAAGATAAGAGAGAAAAATTGATGAAAGGCGTTTTTTTTTTTCAAAGAGACGCTCCGGGCGCGTTGCCCCGGGCGAGTTTACATTAGATCCGTCCTGAGCTGGAGTAAAAACCCTCGTGCAAACAGCCCCACTCTCGTTCTGCTTTAGATTCAGAGCGTGCTTTCAGTGGTTTCAGATGTAGATTAAAGGCAGGGCCAAGTAAATATGTTTTTAATGAGAGTCATTACCTTCTCAGAATAAGGGTATTTGTCTCTATTGATTTTGCTGTTGAGTCTCAAAATGGCCAAACATTTGGAGAGGGATGCCTTCATTTTGCTGACAAGGCAATTTCCGTCAGATCGTTTGTATGCGTCGCCCGGGCCGTTTTTAGCATAATGACATTGGCATTGCATGTTAAATCTCAGCGTAATTTGATGGGATCCATATCCACCGACATCAGTAATTGAGTCAGGACTGAGTTCACTATTAAGAGAGACAACTAATAAACTTAGAGCGCTAGAATTGCTTTCGCAGCTTGTGTTTGTCGCAGAATTATAAACCTGAACCCAAACTCACTACCTCTGCCTCTAACGAGAGCTAATCAGCCTGTTTCTAACCGCTCTCTGTCCTGTCCTCTCTCTCTCTTCACCCTGTACTAGACAAATGAAAATGAAGCTGTGAGAGATTGAAGTGCTGTCTCATTAATGAAACACAAGCTGAATGAATTAGTGTAAATTGTTCTTGCATAAATGATTGCGTTCGATTAAATGCAAGCTTTTTGTTTGTGAGAAAGGTTTGCACAGAATTGCTTCTGCTTGCGTTTCATGAATGAGGTCTACGATCGACATTTGACGAAACACTGAAAACGTCTTTCTAGAAAAATTAAGAAAGCACAAGATGAACATTAAGAAAATTAGTAAATTCTTACGTAAATGTATTCAGTAAACCAAAACTTCAGAAATGAAGTATTCATGATTATGAGATAAAACGAGTCAGGACTGAGTTCACTATTAAGAGAGACAACTAATAAACTTAGAGCGCTAGAATTGCTTTCGCAGCTTGTGTTTGTCGCAGAATTATAAACCTGAACCCAAACTCACTACCTCTGCCTCTAACGAGAGCTAATCAGCCTGTTTCTAACCGCTCTCTGTCCTGTCCTCTCTCTCTCTTCACCCTGTACTAGACAAATGAAAATGAAGCTGTGAGAGATTGAAGTGCTGTCTCGTTAATGAAACACAAGCTGAATGAATTAGTGTAAATTGTTCTTGCATAAATGATTGCGTTCGATTAAATGCAAGCTTTTTGTTTGTGAGAAAGGTTTGCACAGAATTGCTTCTGCTTGCGTTTCATGAATGAGGTCTACGATCGACATTTGACGAAACACTGAAAACGTCTTTCTAGAAAAATTAAGAAAGCACAAGATGAACATTAAGAAAATTAGTAAATTCTTACGTAAATGTTTTCAGTAAACCAAAACTTCAGAAATTAAGTATTCATGATTATGAGATAAAACGTTAATTATGAGATAAAAATTATGACATTTAAAAAAAAAAATTTGTAATTATTGTGTACTTAGACATAATTATGACATAAAGTCTTAATTGTGAGAAAAATGGCAAAACTATGACATGAAAAGTTAAAAATATGAGATAAAATGTCAAATTATGACATACTAAGCAATAATTGAGATAAAAGAAAAATTAAACACATTGTAAATGCATTTGTACATAGACCAAAATTAATAAAGCACAAGATAATCACAACATGTAACTTGATTATTTAATTTATGTACTTAAGAATTAAATGGGTTGTTAATTTAAGAAAATGTATATGTAAATGTTGCATTCAACACCAGCAGAATACGTTTGTGTAAATCGTTTGGAAAGCCATTCTTATCTGCATGCATTATTGTTTTTTAAATAAATTATTGTTTTTATGAACAGTTAAAAAAATATATAAACACACAGCTGAATGTTGCGGTGCAAAAATTGTATACATGTATGAATCCAAAATTTCTGCTATCAGACTTTTTCAAGGTATTAATAATAATTAATTATATCTTAAGATAGGCGTATGGCTGAAATGTTGGTTTTATAAATAAATAAGCTTAAGAATGTGAGTTATTCCTTGTATAAATTCCTCACAGCCTTATTTTCTTCCACGCTGAATGAACTATGACGTCTGAGGACGCCCTTAATGAGATGTTAATGATATTAATAGTGAGTGCCACGCCCACACCATAGGCACCGCCCACAGCTCCGCCTCATAAAGCAGACACGCAGAACAGAACTCGTCACATGTGTCACCATATCAGATTTTGTTCATTTTTCTATATTTTCAGACATTAATATTTTTACTTTTTCTTTCCTTCCATTTTCATTCCCCCTCCACCCCTTCCACCACTGCTTTTGCCCTTCCACCCCACTCGGCAGAAGATCCTATCACTCCTACACTTACTACCTGTAAGTAACCACTTTGTGAAAACTAGTTGCAGTGCTTTCTCTTCCACACTTCTCTTGATATTCCATGCATGATTCCAAACCCAGTGACTTCCTTCCTTCCTCCCTTCAAACTCCAGCCTGAGCCCCCGCCGCCGCCGTAATGTGCTTTTAATGATGGATGCTAAGACCAAACCAAACCCTGGCATTGCTAAACTCGGCTTTTTGAATCATTCATCACAGCGAACGCTGGAAATATGGTAATTCCTCTCTGGAGGAGTTGGTTTTATAAATAAATAAGCTTAAGAATGTGAGTTATTCCTTGTATAAATTCCTCACAGCCTTATTTTCTTCCGCACTGAATGAACTATGACGTCTGAGGACGCCCTTAATGAGATGTTAATGATATTAATAGTGACTGCCACGCCCACACCATAGGCACCGCCCACAGCTCCGCCTCATAAAGCAGACACGCAGAACAGAACTCGTCACATGTGTCACCATATCAGGTTTTGTTCATTTTTCTATATTTTCAGACATTAATATTTTTACTTTTTCTTTCCTTCCATTTTCATTCCCCCTCCACCCCTTCCACCACTGCTTTTGCCCTTCCACCCCACTCGGCAGAAGATCCTATCACTCCTACACTTACTACCTGTAAGTAACCACTTTGTGAAAACTAGTTGCAGTGCTTTCTCTTCCACGCCTCTTTTGATATTCCATGCATGATTCCAAACCCAGTGACTTCCTTCCTTCCCCCCTTCAAACTCCAGCCTGAGC
>NW_015506292.1:213687-241756 GCF_001515645.1 Sinocyclocheilus grahami
ATGCATTATTGTTTTTTAAATAAATTATTGTTTTTATGAACAGTTAAAAAAATATATAAACACACAGCTGAATGTTGCGGTGCAAAAATTGTATACATGTATGAATCCAAAATTTCTGCTATCAGACTTTTTCAAGGTATTAATAATAATTAATTATATCTTAAGATAGGCGTATGGCTGAAATGTTGGTTTTATAAATAAATAAGCTTAAGAATGTGAGTTATTCCTTGTATAAATTCCTCACAGCCTTATTTTCTTCCGCACTGAATGAACTATGACGTCTGAGGACGCCCTTAATGAGATGTTAATGATATTAATAGTGACTGCCACGCCCACACCATAGGCACCGCCCACAGCTCCGCCTCATAAAGCAGACACGCAGAACAGAACTCGTCACATGTGTCACCATATCAGGTTTTGTTCATTTTTCTATATTTTCAGACATTAATATTTTTACTTTTTCTTTCCTTCCATTTTCATTCCCCCTCCACCCCTTCCACCACTGCTTTTGCCCTTCCACCCCACTCGGCAGAAGATCCTATCACTCCTACACTTACTACCTGTAAGTAACCACTTTGTGAAAACTAGTTGCAGTGCTTTCTCTTCCACACTTCTCTTGATATTCCATGCATGATTCCAAACCCAGTGACTTCCTTCCTTCCTCCCTTCAAACTCCAGCCTGAGCTCCCGCCGCCGCCGTAATGTGCTTTTAATGATGGATGCTAAGACCAAACCAAACCCTGGCATTGCTAAACCCAGCTTTTTGAATCATTCATCACAGCGAACGCTGGAGCGATGGTAATTCCTCTCTGGCGGAGGTTCTCTTTGCTGCTGCGGTTCGAAGGGGAGGATCTGATCTGATCGCTCGCTGATGAAAAATCCCCTTAGAGCATAAGAAAGAGCGTCATGAAGCGCAGGAGTCCAGGTTTTGCGTTGCAGTTTGACAGGCAAAGGGAAAGCTGGGCCTAAACCTCAGACGCACAAATGCAGGCGCAAACGGCTCCACGCCTGTGTTAGTGAATCGACCCGCGTATCAGCCCCGATTCATCGCTTTGGTTCCTTTCCCTCCATGTTTATCTCAGTTCTGTTCTGTTCAGTTCTGCATGAGTCTGTTAAGTGCATGTTAATCATCTTCATGTGTTACACACACACACACATGCACACACACACACACACACACATGCACGCACGCACGCACGCACACACGCACACACACACACAAACATGCACACACACAAACACGCGCACACATGCCCACACACACACACACACACAAACACGCGCACACTGACACACACGCACGCACACAGACACGCGCAAACACACAAACACGCACACACAAAAATGCGCACACACACACACACACACACACACACACATATGCGATCTGATTAGATAGAAGTTATAGTTGGATTAAATACTTCAGACACGTACAAACGTCTGAATGTCATTCATTAGATGCAAAATATCAAATCAAGTGTCATTTGTTTGAAATGCAATCAAAAGTTTGTTTGGTTTGACATGATTAAACAATCGAGCATGTTTATAGATATTTGAGACACTTGATCTGATGAAGGACATTCACACATTTATGATTTTGATAGGTTTAAATAGTTAATTTCACATGTGAGTTGTATGTTTAACATGATAAAAATGAAATGCATGTGGAATATTTCTATCACTTACAATGAGGTTCCATTACTGTTAAATTTACATTTATTTCAGGATTTAATCATCTTTGTTATCTGTTGGTTTATGTTATCAGTTCCTTTAAATAATCTTAACAGATACAACTTTTGATTTTAATAATGTCCACTGGAAACAAAAATGGTGTAGAAACAATTTTAACTCCAAAATTGCTAGTAAATTTCACAAATAATTACTAAAAATGGCAAGAAACACATTGAATTAAACATTAAATTTTAAAGTAGAATAACTGAAGTGTGAAACGTGCTCCATTAATCTTTATCTTTTATTTAAAAAAAATATTTTATTTAGTAAAATTTATATAATTATTATAAAATCATTTTTTACTCCACTGTTGTTTCTAGTTAATAGTTAATGTGAACAAATGGGACCTCATTGTAAAGTGTTTCTCACTTAGTAGAGTTTGGTGCTGCTGCGGCATGGATTAATGTAGTTTATTTTTAGAGGACTCCGCTGACAAATATGAGATTTAATCTGGTTTCTACACATTGAGGGATTTCTTCAGGGCTTCAGACGTGACATTCATGGAGGAATGTGTTTGTGTGCGGATTCAGAGCCTCAGCCAGGATTAGAATAAGATCTGGAGTCTGTTGATCAAATCCTCCGATATGGCAAAGATCTCCTGCATTTATAACTCTCACTATATTTGGACACAGATACTGCACCGCATTCCTCTCTGACTGGATTTGCATTATCTTCCGTCTGGTCTTGTGCAAAATCTGTCAGTTTGTGTTTACATTCATGCATTTTGCAGATGCTTTTATACCAAGTGGCTTGCCTGAAAAATAACAGTAAAGAAACAACGTATTTAATCAGAAAAAGTCTGTTTTATTTGCACTGTGTGCTATTCAGGTGCAATGTGATGGAGTCTTTAAAGGGTCTTTGTCCTAAGCCACAGCAGTCTGTTGAGTCTTTTGAATCTGTTCACAAAAAAAGATTAATTCACTAATTTGTTCAGTGTCCATTTCTCCAGATTACATATATTTGCGTCATAGTCATTACAGTTGATTCGTTAAAAAGCACAGATTCATTTACGACTGAAAAATGCCTCGTACTTTATTAAAGATTGCATTGCTTCAAATCTAAGAGATTTCAGTAGCGTTAAGCATCTTAATGAATTAACTGTCTTCCGTTCAAAATGATTCGTATGCGCGCACACTGACACACGCACGCACACAAACACACTCACACACACACAAACACGCACACACAAATACGCGCACACACACAAACACGCACACACAAACATGCGCACACACACACACATATGCGATCTGATTAGATAGAAGTTATAGTTGGATTAAATACTTCAGACACGTACAAACGTCTGAATGTCATTCATTAGATGCAAAATATCAAATCAAGTGTCATTTGTTTGAAATGCAATCAAAAGTTTGTTTGGTTTGACATGATTAAACAATCGAGCATGTTTATAGATATTTGAGACACTTGATCTGATGAAGGACATTCACACATTTATGATTTTGATAGGTTTAAATAGTTAATTTCACATGTGAGTTGTATGTTTAACATGATAAAAATGAAATGCATGTGGAATATTTCTATCACTTACAATGAGGTTCCATTACTGTTAAATTTACATTTATTTCAGGATTTAATCATCTTTGTTATCTGTTGGTTTATGTTATCAGTTCCTTTAAATAATCTTAACAGATACAACTTTTGATTTTAATAATGTCCACTGGAAACAAAAATGGTGTAGAAACAATTTTAACTCCAAAATTGCTAGTAAATTTCACAAATAATTACTAAAAATGGCAAGAAACACATTGAATTAAACATTAAATTTTAAAGTAGAATAACTGAAGTGTGAAACGTGCTCCATTAATCTTTATCTTTTATTTAAAAAAAATATTTTATTTAGTAAAATTTATATAATTATTATAAAATCATTTTTTACTCCACTGTTGTTTCTAGTTAATAGTTAATGTGAACAAATGGGACCTCATTGTAAAGTGTTTCTCACTTAGTAGAGTTTGGTGCTGCTGCGGCATGGATTAATGTAGTTTATTTTTAGAGGACTCCGCTGACAAATATGAGATTTAATCTGGTTTCTACACATTGAGGGATTTCTTCAGGGCTTCAGACGTGACATTCATGGAGGAATGTGTTTGTGTGCGGATTCAGAGCCTCAGCCAGGATTAGAATAAGATCTGGAGTCTGTTGATCAAATCCTCCGATATGGCAAAGATCTCCTGCATTTATAACTCTCACTATATTTGGACACAGATACTGCACCGCATTCCTCTCTGACTGGATTTGCATTATCTTCCGTCTGGTCTTGTGCAAAATCTGTCAGTTTGTGTTTACATTCATGCATTTTGCAGATGCTTTTATACCAAGTGGCTTGCCTGAAAAATAACAGTAAAGAAACAACGTATTTAATCAGAAAAAGTCTGTTTTATTTGCACTGTGTGCTATTCAGGTGCAATGTGATGGAGTCTTTAAAGGGTCTTTGTCCTAAGCCACAGCAGTCTGTTGAGTCTTTTGAATCTGTTCACAAAAAAAGATTAATTCACTAATTTGTTCAGTGTCCATTTCTCCAGATTACATATATTTGCGTCATAGTCATTACAGTTGATTCGTTAAAAAGCACAGATTCATTTACGACTGAAAAATGCCTCGTACTTTATTAAAGATTGCATTGCTTCAAATCTAAGAGATTTCAGTAGCGTTAAGCATCTTAATGAATTAACTGTCTTCCGTTCAAAATGATTCGTCCACTTAAAAGTGAGTTTTAGGTTAGGATTAATGTGGTTTTTGAATTGAATTATTTTAATAAGACAAATTAAGACGTTTCGATCTTTTTTTGTGAACCGATTCAATGGCGATTTCTACAGATTACATATTTATGGCAATAGATTCCAACAAATAAGAGTCTTTTATGTTATGAGTCACTGAATCATTCAAATTGATTCGTTAAAATGCACGATTCATTTGCAACTGAAACTAGTTTTATTATGCCTTTTTATGCACATTTAAGAGACTTCAGTAGTGTTTAAGCATCATAATGAACGAATGATCATTCAGAATGATTTGTTCACTTGAAGGATTTGTTTAAACGAATGAACAAAATCTTACTGGTCTAAAATCCTGCTTGACATGCACTTATATATACACTATAAATTGCTAGTAAATTTCACAAATAAACAAGTAGCATTGAATTAAACAGAGCCAATCCTCCCTATATGCACAATACGCAAGCTGCGTAGGGCCCCCGAAACACCAGGGGGCCCCCTTGCTCTCAAAGATGATTTAATTAGAATTTGAATTTGGCCAGCGGTCATGAAAACATAAACGATCATTCCTTTTAATGCGGTGCGCTGTCGCCCTTTCTACATAAAAATCAGTTAAATCATGTAATGTGAATGTCGTACAGTCTTGCTAGAGACTAAAAAAACGAGTCGAAAGCGTACAGAGCCGCGGAATAGACACTGTTTCTCAAACTCTTTCCGAGAGCGTGATTCGAGACAGAGTGAAACACGGACAAATGCGTTTCATTCATTCGTTCATAACCACTCATACCCCACTTCAATCAGAGTCTCATCTCACATTCCCTTTAAGAGCCGGTTGCGCTCGTGCCATGGCGTATTTGCTATTTACTCGGCGGAATTTGCAAGTGCACAGGCAACATTCTGATACATGCAATGACTATCCATTATGACATGTAGGCATTTTTACATTTATGCAGCATACGCAATAATAATCTTTTACATTGCAATCCTTTGATTTTTTATATTTGGCATGTTTGTGTGCTGCTGTGCATCCCTGTGTGTGTAATAAGCAGAGGGTACGCACGCTGTGGACCCGCCTAAAACGCCACCCCAGCGTTGCGTCGTTTCAGTATGCATCGCCACAGCTGCTCCTTTAAGAGCAGAGAATGCTGGGAGACTCGTGCTTGTCTGAGACGTCAAAGTCTGAGTGAAAATGTGCAGGTGACCTCTGTATCTGCGGGAAGTGCGTTTGATGGCGTGCTGACAGCTCATGTCAGGCTTCAGTGCTCATTTCAATACGCCGCTCAAATCATCAGTTATACATATTAATAGAAACCTCATGCTACTGTGAGCTTAAACGCCTCAAGCAAAGAACAGCTTCAGAATTTAATAGAGAGTCACTTATAGTTGGACTGATGGAATCAACTGTCATTGATACCTGTATAATGCAATATATCTGCATGCTGTAGAATAGATTTTACGCTGTTCTGAAGTAAATATGAGTTGTGTTTCCATATGCAAACTCATGCCATGATGATTTGGGTGGTTGCTAGGGTGTTGCCATGTAGTTGCTAAAGTGTTCTGGTGGTTACCAAAGTGTTTGTGTGGTTGTTAGAGTGTTTGGGCGGTTGCTAGGATGTTGCAATGAGGTTGTTAAAGTTTTCTGGTGTTTTCTAGATTGTTTGGGTTGTTGCTAGGGTGTTGCTATGTGGTTTGATAAAGTGTTTGGGTGGTTGCTAAAGTGTTCTGGTGGTTGCTAGAGTGTTTGGGCGGTTGCTAGGATGTTGCTATGAGGTTGCTAAAGTTTTCTGGTGGTTTCTAGAGTGTTTGGATTGTTGCTAGGGTGTTGCTAAAGTGTTTGGGTTGTTGCTAGGTAATTGCTAAGGTGTTCTGCCATTGCTAGAGTGTTTGGGTGGTTGTTAGGGTGTTGCTATGTGGTTTGCTAAAGTGTTTGGGTGGTTGCTAGCGTGTTGCTAGGTAATTGCTAAGGTGTTCTGTCATTGCTAGAGTGTTTGGGTGGTTGTTAGGGTGTTGCTTTGTGGTTTACTAAAGTGTTTGGGTGGTTGCTAAAGTGTTCTGGTCGTTGCTAGAGTATTTGGGTGGTTGCTAGGGTGTTGCAATGTGGTTGCTAAAGGATTCTGATGGCTGATAGAGTGTTAAGGGTGGTTGTTAGGGTGTTGCAGTGTGGTTGATAAAGTGTCTGGTGGTTGCTAGAGTGTTTGAGTGGTTGCTAAAATGTTTTGGTTGGTTGATAGCGTGTTCTGTGGTTGCTAAAGTGTTTAATGGTTGATAGGGTGTTGTTGTGTGGTTGCTAAGGTGTTCTAGTCGTTCCTATAGTGTTGCTATGTGGTTGGTTCGGGGTAGTTATAGGCTGTTGCTATGTGGTTTAAAGTGTTCTGGTGGTTGCTAGGGTGTTGCTAGGTGGCTTCTAAAGTATTCTGGTGGTTGCTAGAGTGTTTGGGTGATTGCTAGGGTGTTGCCATGTGGTTGCCAAACAGCGATTAGAGAAATCATTTCTACTGTATTTACATGATTCAGCGATACTGTACTGAAATAAACAGCGTGAACCTGTCTAAGGAGGTATTGAGGTTTCAGAGCCCTCTGAAATCATCCAACCAGATTAAACTTAAACTGGTTTAACGGGTTTCTTTCTCCCAGCATAACGTCTCGGTTACGTATGTAACCCTCGTTCCCTGAAGGAGGGAACGGAGACGTCACGTCCCGTCGCCACAGCTCCTGTACCACCGCTGAGCGGCCGGGTCACCAGCTCGGCTCCTCAGCGAAAACCTGAATATGCGCTGCACCTGCTGCCTACTTATACTCACGCTGTGATCAGCAGCAGCTGGATGCAATAATCGCATGCCAATGTGCATTGGCTCGTTTAGTTTACACTCGAAGTAGATTGGTCCCTCTAAGCGAGATCCCAATTTCGTCGGTCCTCCGACGTGACGTCGAGAGTGACCGACTGAAAGGGAACTAAGGGTTTCTTATTTTAAGGTGGTTTTATGCAACTGTATGAGCAATAGTAATGGTGACTAGTGAAGATCTCGAAATAACAAGCTCCATTTATAAACAGCACTTTGGTCTCAAAGTCACATGTTAATAAAATCAGTGCAATTTTCCCAGCTGAACGTCTTCAGCTATTGCTGACATATCAGACCAAGCGTTTTGTAGAATCAGAGCTCCGGTTTCCATGCGAAGTGTGTCTCGCTCACATTAGCGGAGGCACCGCTGCATCGGTCTCAGTATCACCCAAAGGTGAGGGTCAGCGAAACACCCAGATTTATATCTGTAAATGAGGAACAGGATGGCTTTTCTGTGTTTTATGTGGTGCTGGTTGGAACAGAGTGCTCCGCTCTCCAGGGGCCCGGGGCCATCGCCACGGCATGACGGGGGCTTTTATTTATGTTTCTCTCCTGGAAAACACAGAGAAACTTACTTGTGTTTAAAAGAGCCTTTTTTCGAGGACTATCAGCGCAGACTCACTCTATCTGCAGGGGTTCAGGTTAAACTTCAAATGGATGGAAAAATGGAAAGGAAAGAGAGAGAAAATGTCTTCGGTTACGTTTGAAAAAAATAAAGAGAGAAAACAGAAATGGAAAGGTCTGAGGATTGAGTCTGCAGGGACAGTGACTAAAGTAGCCCAGCGGCATTAGATATGCATGAGCTCTGAATCATCGCTGCGCATTGAGTGAAAGCGCAGCGGGAAGGTGCTTGTGTACTTTGCGTTGTCCTTCCTTCTGTCCTAAGATGACTGGAGGCCATTTGAAAAGAATAAAAACAGATTATCTTGTGAAACTTTATTTTTATAAACCTCAACTAAACTGGAGCGTCAACATCTCAGAGTTCATTGAAACATATCCGGGTCATTTGCAAGTTGCTAGTTCCCCAAAAAATGCATTGCTTATAAATTTCTTGTTATGCTGTATTATTACCAAATATTGGATTCAATCTTTTTATCAACTTGTTTTCATTCAATTAGCACAGGTTTTGTATTTCTTTTTAGAACTGGTTGATCGTAAGCCTCATTCATCTAAGCTCATGTGCCTCAGTTTTTGAGCCAAAATTACCCATAAATAATGTTTTTGTTTTTTAAATTCAAAAACTGGTGCATAAGCTCAGATCGATGAGGCCTACAATCAACCAGTTCCACAAACAAAACCTGTGCTAACCGAATGAAAACGAGTTAACAAAAAGATTAAATCCAAGATTTGGTAATAATATAGCATAATGATTGTTTTACAAGCGATTTTCAACACCAAATTAGGTAAAGGATTTTCAGCACAGCACAGGGGTTGAGATCTTTTGCATTGTGTTCTTCTTTCTGTGCAGTGAGTCTCTCATCTGAAGTGATGCGTTTCCTCTCGGCTGGTGCCGTTCTCAGCATCTACTTCCTGTGTCAGGATTGATAGCGGCGTCTCTGCTGCTGCGTGCTGCCAATCTGTCGTGTCTCATTTTCCCGTGCCCGGCAGCAGTGCGCTGTGCAGGAACCTTGTGTCTCTTTTTGTTCAGAATTTCCATCTGAGTGAACATGAGGAGAGACACCATCAACAGCGATTAGAGAAACCGCTTCTACTGTATTTATACAATTCAGAAATACTGTACTGAAATAAACAGCAGTCTAGGGAGGTTTTGAGGTTTCAAATCCACTTTCCTGAAGTAAATCTGAGTGACATTTGCAAATGCAAAACTCATGCCATGATGATAGGGTGTTGATAGGTGAGTGTTCTGGTGCATGTTAGTGTTTGGATGGTTGCTTTGTTGTTACTATGTGGTTGCTACAGTTGTTCTGGTGGTTGCTAGAGTATGGGAGATTGTTAAGGTGTTCTGGTGGTTGCTAGGGTGTTGCTAAGGTGTTCTGGTGGTTGCTAGGGTGCTGCTATGTGGTTGTTAGAGTATTTGGGTGGTTGCTAAGGTGTTCTGGCTGTTGCTAGAATGTTGCTATGTGGTTGCTAAAGTGTTCTGGTGGTTGCTAGAGTATTTGGGTGGTTGCTAGGGTGTTGCTAAAGTGTTCTGGCTGTTGCTAGGGTGTTGCTGTGTAGTTGCTAAGGTGTTCTGGTGGTTGCTAGAGTATTTGGGTGGTTGCTAGAATGTTGCTATATGGTTGCTAAGATGTTCTGGTGGTTGCTAGGGTGTTGCTAAATTTGGGTGGTTGCTAGAATGTTGCTATATGGTTGCTAAGATGTTCTGGTGGTTGCTAGGGTGTTGCTAAGGTGTTCTGGTGGTTGCTAGGGTGCTGCTATGTGGTTGTTAGAGTATTTGGGTGGTTGCTAAGGTGTTCTGGCTGTTGCTAGAATGTTGCTATGTGGTTGCTAAAGTGTTCTGGTGGTTGCTAGAGTATTTGGGTGGTTGCTAGGGTGTTGTTAAGGTGTTCTGGCTGTTGCTATAGTATTTGGGTGATTGCTAGGGTGTTGCTAAAGTGTTCTGGCTGTTGCTAGGGTGTTGCTGTGTAGTTGCTAAGGTGTTCTGGTGGTTGCTAGAATATTTGGGTGGTTGCTAGAATGTTGCTATGTGGTTGCTAAGATGTTCTGGTGGTTGCTAGAGTGTTGCTAAGGTGTTCTGGGTGTTGCTATGTGGCTATTAAGGCGTTCTGGTGGTTGCTAGGGTGTTGCTAAGGTGTTCTGGCTGTTGCTAGAATGTTGCTATGTGGTTGCTAAGATGTTCTGGTGGTTGCTAGGGTGTTGCTAAGGTGTTCTGGCTGTTGCTAGAATGTTGCTATGTGGTTGCTATGGTGTTCTGGTGGTTGCTAGGATGTTGCTAAGGTGTTCTGGCTGTTGCTACAGTATTTGGGTGATTGCTAGGGTGTTGCTAAGATGTTCTGGCTGTTACTAGGGTGTTGCTGTGTAGTTGCTAAGGTGTTCTGGTGGTTGCTAGAGTGGTTGCTAGGGTGTTGCTAAGGTGTTCTGGCTGTTGCTAGGGTGTTGCTATGTGGTTGATAAAAAGCGATTAGAGAAACCATTTCTACCACATTTACAGATTCAGAGAGACTGTACTGAAATAAACAGTGTAAACCTGTCTGAGGACGTTTTAATGTTTAAAAAATCCCTCTAAAACCATCCAATCAGACCAACCTTAGACTGGTTTAACTGGTTTTCCTGATTGGATTCTGGATCTTCATCCAGAAGATTTTTTGGTCGTTTATTGAACGCGCTCAGTAACACAATTTCACATTTATTTCCCATTTCTTCTCAGCTCGCTCTTAGTTTTACAGTGAGTCTGACATTTGCAAGGAAATAGGCTCTTCACGCCGTTGCCAAATTCCCTGTCGGCGTTTCAATCACCTTCCGTCCCAGGTGCGTAAACAACAGCGACAGTCTGAACATCTCAGGCTTTGTCAGGTTTCAACGTCGAGACGCCCGTGAAATAACCAGACGATGCATCCACAACAAATCCTGCTTTGTAATGGAAAATATGACAATTTGGATACGCAGAACAGTTGTAGCTCCAGTAATCCCATGTTACCAAGTGTCTGACAAAATGCAGACACAATAGCACAAAATGCCGTTCACATGTGTTAGTAGAAACCCACGGGTGATGAGTTTGTCAGCAGCAAAAATAGAAACCAGTACGAATATATTATCAGCAGCGTTTGGATAAATAGATATCTCTGACAGTAAAGTAAGTACAGTATCACTATTACTACACTGTAAAAATGGTAACCTGCAATTGTTAGCTATTTCTACCTGATGTAATGCATAACAATTAGTTTTGTTGGTATAAATGAATGTATATAGGTTGATGCAGTGACATTAAATACTATTTTTGACTTTAATAAAACGGGTTAATTTTGTATTGAAACATATTTTCACCATAAAAGCAACTTTTAATCTCACATTTCTGACTTTTTTCCTCAGAATCGCAAGATATTAATTCAGAATTGCGAGATCTGCCCTCAGAATTTCTTTCTCGCTATTCTGACGTTTTTATCTGAATTTTGAGTTTCGGAAATATTTTTGAAAGTATATTTTAAGAATATAAATATGTGTTTTTATTAGCATTTAAAAAATGTATTTTGCCCTCCATATATTTCGATCTAGGAAAATACATTCACATCAGGGTTATTATAGTTAACAAAAAACATTTCTGTTGCTTGAAATAAAATAAAATATAAAAAACGTAAACTTATTTCAGCTAGATTCCAAGGCAACGTTAATCATTTTCATTTAGTTAAACTTGATGTATAAAAAATAAAAATAAAACTGAAATAAAAAATAAATAAAAACTGTATAGATATTTTTGTCCATGGAATTTATTCCAAGACAATTCCATGTTTTTAACCTTTGAATAGTTTTTTTTTTTATTGAATCTTCAGTGGAGCCCTAGTAAAAAAGTAATATATTTAAAATACTGTACATTTATTTCATACTAAGTATAGTTTAAATCTATTAATACATTTACTAACATATCGCTCAAGACTTACTGATATAAAAATTAGAATTAAACTTTATTTGGAGTACTACTTGTGCACAATGCTTAAAATGTGTTTTAATGCCACTATTGATCAGGATTGCATGATCTTTGAATATTATCGGTCTTTAAATGCAAGATATTTAAAGTGTACCTGAAGCATACTTGCAATCAAATATGCTTCAGTATATCTTAAGTTGGACTTCAGCGCTGCTTCCGCTCAATTAAAATGCTTTAAGTGCAAAAAGACTTTAAGTATACCAGTTTAGCATACCAAAAGTACAGTTGCAGGGTATTTTAGTAGGTACATAAATAAGTAAATGTATTTGTAGTATACTTGGCATGAAATAAATGTATTTCAGTATATTTATTTTTCACTAAGATGTATTCAATGTAAATGCGCTTGCTCTTTAGTTTTTAATTTTTAACCACAAACCATTATGGTATAGCTTTTTGTTATCTTATATTTATTTAAATCAGATTAAAAATATGAACCAGTATGAGTGTGTAATGGGGCTAGTATTCACTGGTAAACTGCTGTACCAGATGCTCGCACAATAGACTGTTTAAACTCACGCATTACAGATTAGACTTTAGATGACAGCATCCGTTAAGTTTCGCTCGTGTGGCAGACGATCTGAAGCAAACAGTTAAGTGATTAGCTTCCCGTTGGGCAGAAATGTTGAGCGGCTGCCATATGCAACGCGACTGAATCAACAAGAGGTGGCTTCACATTGCTGTGAGGATCCAGAGAAGCACAAATACATGAGTTTGGACCCTGTGTTGATGAGTCTGAGAGAGAGTTTTTATGCCCTCCTCTCATCTTCATCACTTTTTCACGGGTCAAGTATGTTCATGTAAAGGTTTTCACAGGGCAATGTGCATGTATAAATGTTTAGATATGATCAAAGACTGCTTTTTTGTCAAAGTTCAGGGTTTTATTTTTTATTAAATGTTGAGTATTCTGGCTCGGCTAACTGGTGAACCGTCTCAAACGCGGCCTTTGATCTCGCTCTGTCTGAAAACTCTATTTTTACAGAAAAGCCCCATAAATTAGAATAAAGATGTTGAGATATGTTAGATTAGACTGTCGATATTTTGTTGTTTTTGAGCAAACCAGCAAGAATGCATAAAGAAAATATTATAAAAACCTTCAATTACTTAGTTTTTTTAGTGACTTTATTTCTTTCCTGAACAACGGGCAATAGAATAGAACAGAACAGAATAGAATAGAATTGAATAGAATAGGGCTTGAAAAGACCTTAATTTGCCATTCCATAAATGAAGGCCTTAAAAGGGTGTTAAATTAGAGCATAAAAAAATTAAAATAATAATGTCTTCCTCAGTATTGTCTTCTATTACAAATATCTAAACATCCTTAAATAAAGATACATTTACTTGAGATGGAAAATTAAGATATAAAGTCTTATTTTCTGAGAAATGTAACAAAATGAAACAAGTTTATGCTTAAAACGAGAACGAATATCTGTCAATGGGAAATGAAAACCTGTTTTCCCTGTGAATGAAATGCATTGTGTTCCTTGTGTCTTAAAGTCTTGAATTTGCTGGTATTGCGTTTGACGTTCTGAAATGATTGTTGAGCGGCGGGACTCTGTTTGACTTTAACCCGAGTGTGTCGCTGGAGTCATTAGCGTTTAGCGAGTGCGAAAGTATCTGAACCCACACTGTATTGTAAAAAAAAATCCGTAAAATTTACGGTAAAAAAACAGCAGCTGTGGTTTCCAGAATTTTACCGTAAAAAATACGGTAGCAACATTTTAGGTTTTACGGTTTTAACTTAAATTTACAGTTAAATACAGTAATTTCATTAACTGATATAATGTTAATCTACCAACCTATTGAAGTACTGAAATCTGTTTTATAGCTTTGTAATACACTGATATCCACCAAATGCAGGAGGTGATGAGAAAGTCACATGATGAACCAAAGCCCATCACAAGCAGCTTTTAGATAATAACATATATAGAAGCTGCACAGCGTCATTCACACAAACACTAAACACCATCACGGTAACACACATGAAACTGAAATAATGCAATAAACATTCATTTAACAACATTAGGTGTAACACACAACCCTAATATACACAACTGATAAGAAAAAACATAGTTATTTCAACAAAAAACATCAAATTTGAAATGTAACGCAGGGAATTCTGGGAATGTCAATTTACGGTTATTCGCTGTAAATTATACGGTCTTTTTCAATTCCACAAACGGCATACTACCGTAAAATTACATGTAATGTCCAATACAGTTTTTCACCGTATACAGTAGGGGAATTTACCGTTAACCATTTAACAGGTTTTTACTGTAACATTTTTACAGTCTTTTACCGTTAAATTCACGGCCGTTTTTACAGTGACACTGGATACGAGGAAACCAGTAATATCTGTGCTACTGTCATGTTCCAGGGCTTTCTGCAGAGACTCTAATTTGTTTTTAAGTGCAGTGTGAGAATATCAGCTCCAAGACGAATCTTTGCTGATACGAGCGTCTGAAATGTATGCCAATTTAGACGATGACAAGACGCAGTAAATCCACAGCCGCTGTTTGCGAGGCGTCACACCAGAGATTCAGTCTCCCGATCGCCGCACTTTGAAGCGTTATTACCTCAGAAATCCCATTGTAGTAAATCAGATCGGAATAATTAGGAAAATAAATTAGCATAGAGTTGGAGTTTGAAGGAACAGGCGGACTCTATTTAGAAATGCTAGAGAAAAAAATGCATTGTGTTTTTGTGCATTTCAAGATTTATTTAACATAACTAGGTATTGTTGAAAACTACATATATGTCATAACATATATATTATATTAACACACACACAAAGTATATAAAGAGTCAGTTTGAGGTAAATGGGAGCATACTTTTTCAGCAGAATTTGCTCCCATTTTCCTCAGTTTCAAAAAATTGCTCAATGAAAGGGATGCACGGGTCGTTTAGTTTCATTTAAATGCATGCAAAAGCAGACTTGAATCGTTGCTTCTGCAGGTGTGTAGATCGTCAGATAGGAAAAAAAGATATAGGGTTTACTTTGAAACAGATTTCACTCAGAAAATGCTAGTTAATTTCACAAAGTATCTCAAAGAAGCGGCAAATAATCACTGAATTGAACATGAAATTTTGAAGTAAATATATATATAAGATAAAATTATATGTAAATGTAAAAATGGGTGCAATGTATAAAATATCTCAAGTTAAATATATAATTTTATATAATAATTATATTTAATATTTAGTATATGTAAAAATATATATTTTTTAAATTTACAGTACAGATGTTTGTTTGAAGATTATTGCCCAATTATAGTGCATTACAAATTACATTTATTATTATTATTATTAATGGGAATAAATTTCCAATAAATAACCTCTTTTTTTTTTGCTTTATTGTATATAATTTAAAAGTTGATACATTTTTATATAATGATAATTTTAATATATAAAATAAAATTATATGTAATTTAAAAAATATATGTAATTTATAAAATAAATAATTATATTTAATATTTAGTATATATAAAATATATATGTACTTTAATATATATGTAAAAAAAATTATATTGTATAAAAAAACTCTTGCTAGTAAATTTCACAAATAATTACAGAGAAATGGCGAGTAACACATTGAATTGCATGTGAAATTTTGAAGCAGAAAAACAAATAAACAAATAAATAAATTCCAGTGCATATGTTTATTTTGAAGATTATTTGCCAACAGGAATAACTGATCAACTTTATCACACGAAATATTTTGCTCTATGGAGAAAATGCATGGGATTTATTCGTGCAGAACTTAACTGAGAGCTGTGTGTTTGAGAATCGATCAGCCGTTATATTTATCAGCTCCAAACTCATTGATTAGCTGTAAGAAAGACATTCAGAATAGCTGCTACAGAAAGCAGCGCTAACATGCGTGTGTGCGTTACTCAGAGCCTCTCTGATGGCAAGCATCCATCGTTTCTACATTTGTAAAAGCTCGTATTGCGCTGACCTTCAGCAGATGAACGGATGAAGCAGACAAATGGCTTCACTTTAATTTATTTATGTTTAATGTGCGGCTGCAGGTCCGTCCATGCATCGCCGCTCTGTTTTATACCACTTAAAGCCGGGCCGGATCCATCGAGTCGCTGCGGTGGTATCCATTAAAGATACGATGGGCCCCGGCAGACCCCTGAGACCCCGAGAGGATCGCATTAAACCTGCCAGCGGCCCCCAAAACACAAAGCGCTCTCATTTACTGCCACCGTGTGCAGATGGCCGCATTAAACCTCCTCTCAGTGCGTTAGTCAGGCTCTGCTGTAGTGCATTGATTACGGCTCCAATGGCAGAGCTTTGCCAGAATCAACGGTTTAAGGCAAATCTGTGACAATCTTCTATATATATTATTCAGTATTTAATATACAGAAATTCTAATTTATTTAGATATAAATTTATAAGAATATATATATATATATATATATATGAATTAAAGTATATTTAAATGTAAACATATATTTTGATGTAAAATTTAAGCATATATATATATATATAAAATTTAAAAGTTGTTTTATAAACATATCAATTTAATATAATGACGATTTTTTTAAAATAAAAACATTTTCTTATTATTTAATCTAAAAGTTAATTTTAACAATTTAATATACTTAATACTTAATATTTAATATACATAAAATAAACATTTTATGTGTGTATAATTTTAAAAAATATAATATATCTGTATATTTAAATGTAATATAATTGTTTTCTTATGTAATTTAAAAGTTGTTATAAATAACAAATATAATGTAATATATAATAATTATTTTAATATTTTATATAAAAAATTTGTGTAATTTATAAAATATATACATACAGTATATATTTAAATGTATTTAAATGCACTTGTAATATAATATAAATATGTATGTATTTAATGTAAATATAAGTATAGAATTTAAAAGTAAAGTTTTATATACATTTATATTTGTGTGTGTGCATATATACAGTATATATATATGTGTGTATATATATATATATATATAATTTAAACATTTTGTAAATATACATTTATATTAATATACATTTTTAATGATGATTTAATTAAATATTTAATATAAAAGTTTTACATATTATATAATTAAATGTTGCTGTATATATCAATTTAGTATAATGATAATTATTTTCATATTTTAAAAAAAGTGTGTAATTTATAAAATATATAATTATAAAAAATATATAATATGTAATTTTAAATATATTTAAATGTAAACATTTGTAATATAATATTAATAAATATATATTACGAGTAAAAGTAAGTATGTAATTTAAAACTAAAGGTTTACATATAATTTTAAATATACTTAAAGGGGTCCTATTATGCTCTTTTACAAAGTCTTGATTGTGTTTTGGGGGTGTACTAGAACATGCGCTCATGCTTGCTGGTTCGAAAAACGCATTATTTTTCATATAATTTACATTATTACAACACTTCTCTCCCCAGTGTGGCACAAACGATTCGATTAGTTCCGGCTTTGATGAAGCTCCGCCTTCTGAAAAACAAAATGTGTTGTGATTGGTTAGCTGTCCCAGTGCGTTGTGATTGGTGAACAGCTTAGACGGTGTTTCAGTAGTGCCCCGCCTCTTACTCCGTCTTTCAACAAAAGCTTTTGGCGAATCCGGCACTACTCACTCGTGATGTGGAAGCTGTCCTCAGTCAAATGCGCAACACACAATAGCAAATTGGGGTTATAATGCTCAGGGACAGAGAAATCGCAACCACTGTTTCCTGACATCATCCGCTTTCAGAAGCCCAAACAAAGACGTTTGGACACGGAGGTGAAAAAAAACAGCGTTTCAGGCGGTCGCACACCGGACGAGAAGCGCAGCGTTGCGCCACGTCTTTAAAATTCAAATACATTATTTTCTATGAGTGTAGGCACACCAGCGGCGCCCAGCTACGTCGTGTTATACTTGTAAGAATTGTTCTAGACATGCCGAAAATGTGAGGCTACAGCACTGCAGCTCTTCTTCTTCTTGGTTTTCTCTGATGCACTAACTCTGCAGCAGCTCTTCTTCTTCGTCGTCTCGTCTCATGCGCTCACTCAACCAAGCGCTCTAACCTTGCCCTCCCCACCCCCCAACCATTCACATTTCTGTAGGCGGGAATTCTTTGTAATGATATTCTAATGAGCCGCTTTGTGACATCACAAAGCCCTGAAACCAAGCGCTGAAGTCCAAACGAGCCGTTCGCTGTAGTTCTTGAAAATAGATTTTTATTAAAAAACGAAATATCTCCCTTTGGAGTGAACTTTGAGATTTGTAACTTTCTAGATCTTTTTAATGCCCAACCATACACACTACACACTGACTAAAATTAAAAAAGTGAAAAAGCATAATAGGACCCCTTTAAAAATATATACAGTATAATTTTTTTTATAAATATAGATAGAAGGATGGATGGATGGATGGATGGATGGATGGATAGATAGATAGATAGAACGATAGATAGATGGATAGATGGATGGATGGATGGATGGATGGATGGATGGATGGATGGATGGATGGATGGATGGATGGATGGATGGATGGATGGATGGATGGATGGATGGATGGATGGATGGATGGATGGATGGATGGATGGATGGATGATAGATAGATAGATAGATAGATAGATAGATAGATAGATAGATAGATGTCTCAGCAGAGCTACAGTGTCAGCAGTGTTTCTGCAGCTTGTATCTGTACATATATATATATATATATATATATACTGTATTTATATATAATATATAAGTGTGATTCAGTAGATGGTCTGTTTTCACTGTTACCTGAGCAGTGTTAACCCAAATACAAACTAATATTGCATCAGCCTCCCCTGACTGAGTGTCATCATCTCCAAAGACGCACATCCAGCCTCGCAGCCTCCATTAATTAAAGCTGCAGCGAGCGAGACGAGTGTTTGAGCAGCTGAGGTCCAGAGGCCAAGCCAGCGCTCGCTGGGAAGCTGCAGTCGGTTCTGTTCGGCGTGACGGACGCTCTCAGGAGAGTGCATTAGTGAGTGAAATCTCCACTCGGAGCGCTGCTGCTGTTCGCTGTTTAACGAGATCGCCGTCCTCATCGAGCTCGAGGATGAAAATGACAGAAGCACACTCATGCTGGGCGATTTTGAGCAACTGTCTTATTCACCTTCTTTGATAAAGAACCATCCACCAGGGCTTACGATTAAAACTGAAACTCAATTAAAACCTGAAATTGTGATATGGCTTAGTGTGACTGTCAAATTGGAAAGGCTGTGATTTAATGAAATATGCATGATGTATATGCGATGCATGTTTCAGAGTGATTAGATTAATAAATTAATTTTAGTGAAATATTCCAATAGTAACTTCTTATTTTGTTTAATATTTGTATTTAGTGATTATAATGACAGTGGTTGGTTATATTGATCGCAAAAATTATTGCTAAATTGTGCTGCTGTAATTTTATTTTTTAACAGTTTTATGTAAAATATATTTTTTCTTAAATACTTGATTTTTTTATTTTATAGTGAAATTACAATAGTACTATTTCTTATTTTGTTCACTGTTTTCATTTATTTATTTATTATTATTATTATTAATAAAGTAATTAGTTGTATTGATATAAAATCACAAAACTTTTTGCTAAATTGTGCAGCTGTATTTTTGGCATTTTCTATAAAGTAAAAATATTGTCATTATAATTTTTTCGGAAATATTTGATATTTTTATTTTACAATAAAATCACACAATAGTACTAATAAAGAAATAATGATGAAAATGATTAGTATACATTGATATGAAATCACAAAAAATTGCTAAATTGTGCAGCTGTAAGTTTGTTGTTGTTGTTGTTGTTGTTTTTTACAGTCTGTAAAGGAAAATTATAATTTTTTTCCCTAGATGCTTTTTTATTTTATGTTACAATAGTGAAATATTACAATAATAATATTTCTTATTTTGTGTTATATTTTTATTTAGCAATAATAATACTGATAATTAGTTATATTGATATATAGTCACAAAAAAGTTGCCTAAATTGTGCGATTTTTATTTAATTTTTTCTCCCTACATGAATGCAGCAGGTTTCTCCGCTCATGGCTTACGCTCGTACACAGAGAACACCGAGATCGCCGTCCTCATCGAGCTCGAGGATGAAAATGACAGAAGCACACTCATGCTGGGCGATTTTGAGCAACTGTCTTATTCGCCTTCTTTGATAAAGAACCATCCACCAGGGCTTACGATTAAAACTGAAACTCAATTAAAACCTGAAATTGCGATATGGCTTAGTGTGACTGTCAAATTGCAACGGCTGTGATTTAATGAAATATTCATGATGTATATGCGATGCATGTTTCAGAGTGATTAGATTAATAAATTAATTTTAGTGAAATATTCCAATAGTAACTTCTTATTTTGTTTAATATTTGTATTTAGTGATTATAATGACAGTGGTTGGTTATATTGATCGCAAAAATTATTGCTAAATTGTGCTGCTGTAATTTTATTTTTTAACAGTTTTATGTAAAATATTTTTTTTCTTAAATACTTGATTTTTTTATTTTATAGTGAAATTACAATAGTACTATTTCTTATTTTGTTCACTGTTTTCATTTATTTATTTATTATTATTATTAATAATAAAGTAATTAGTTGTATTGATATAAAATCACAAAACTTTTTGCTAAATTGTGCAGCTGTATTTTTGGCATTTTCTATAAAGTAAAAATATTGTCATTATAATTTTTTCGGAAATATTTGATATTTTTATTTTACAATAAAATCACACAATAGTACTAATAAAGAAATAATGATGAAAATGATTAGTATACATTGATATGAAATCACAAAAAATTGCTAAATTGTGCAGCTGTAAGTTTGTTGTTGTTGTTGTTGTTGTTTTTTACAGTCTGTAAAGGAAAATTATAATTTTTTTCCCTAGATGCTTTTTTATTTTATGTTACAATAGTGAAATATTACAATAATAATATTTCTTATTTTGTGTTATATTTTTATTTAGCAATAATAATACTGATAATTAGTTATATTGATATATAGTCACAAAAAAGTTGCCTAAATTGTGCGATTTTTATTTAATTTTTTCTCCCTACATGAATGCAGCAGGTTTCTCCGCTCATGGCTTACGCTCGTACACAGAGAACACCGATAGCACACGTACATTACAGAGACGTCTGTTTAACGTCTATAGGACGTTTCCTATCAGATGTCAAATAGACGTTTAGAAGATGTCTTTAAGATGATTTAGAATGCATGCATCTTGCAGATGTCTGACAGAGGTTTGTACACAGCAGATGCTTTCCAGATGAAGCGATCTTTAACAGACCTCTTGCAGACGTGCATGTGCTATCTGGGAAGCAAAAGTCTTCTTCTCAGAGTACCGCAGACAGTGATCTGTGTGTGTTTTTCTGAAGGAAACTGGCGAAGAAGCGCAAGGAGACGCTGAGCAGCACGAGGCAGGAGATGACGGTGATGGTGAACTCCATGGACAAGAGCTACGCTGAGCAGGGCACCAGCTGCGACGAGGCCATTTCATTCATGGACACACACAACCTCAACGGACGCAGTGAGTCTCAGCATCACACCACAGTCCACCAAAGACCATACACACCCTCGTCTGTGCAAACACTGAAGACCACAGAAGAGTCTGGAGCTCTCTTCTGTACTGAGCAAACTCCAGACATGTCAATAAAATATCCTAAAGGGATTTAATGCATCTAATATGTGACGCTGCAGCACTAAAGCAGTATTTGTAGCAATAGCCAACAATACATTGTATGGGTCACAATTATACATTTCTCTTTTATGCCAAAAATCATTAGGATATTAAATAAAGATCATGTTCCATGAAGATATTTTGTAAATGAACAGACCTCTTGCAGACGTGCATGTGCTATCTGGGAAGCAAAAGTCTTCTTCTCAGAGTACCGCAGACAGTGATCTGTGTGTGTTTTTCTGAAGGAAACTGGCGAAGAAGCGCAAGGAGACGCTGAGCAGCACGAGGCAGGAGATGACGGTGATGGTGAACTCCATGGACAAGAGCTACGCTGAGCAGGGCACCAGCTGCGACGAGGCCATTTCATTCATGGACACACACAACCTCAACGGACGCAGTGAGTCTCTGAGCATCACACCATAGTTCACCCAGAAACCAGCATTCACTCGCACTCCTGTCCTTACAATGAAGACCATATCAGAGAGTCTGCAGCCAAATGTCAGAAACACCCAAAGAAAGTATCTGAAAGTGATTTGATGTGTCTTATATGAATTAAACATGAACATGAATGAGATTTGACACACTGTCCCGCCCACCTGCTTCACTCAGCCAATCAGAGCTCAGCTCGTGTCTGACCCCACCCACCTGCTTCATTAACATAAAAAATATTAACAAAAATAGTACCCTATGAAATGCTTCATTTTTTCAGAAGTTCTGTTTTCTGTTTACAATTTTTTAGATTCCATTCCTTTTCAGTAATTAAATTAATAAAACTTTATCAATTTTTAAAAATCATAAAACTTTTGATCAATAATAGTGTCCTATAAAATTGTATTAATTAATTAATTAATTTTCATTTCTATTTTTTTCTGTTTTAAAAGTTTCTAGAATCCATTTTAATCATATAATTGAATCTTAATAATCTAATCAACTGAATTAATAAAACTATAACAATTAAAAAAATGTATTACAATTTTAATAATAACAAAAACTTTAACAGTTTAAGAATATATTAAATATTAATAGTCCTATATAAATTTTTTATATTATATGTTAGAAATTCTGTGTTTGTTTTTTAAAAATGTATTTATTTTTATTTAGCTATGTTTTATGATGTAATACATATTTATTATCAAAAATAGTGGTCATCACATGAATGCATAAAACTTTAACAATTAAGTTTTAAAATGTAATCCCTTTATTTTACTATTATCATTTTTTTCCCAAACAAAGTGCTGTGCCAAAGCAAAGATAATAGAAAAACAGACCAATCTCATGCCTATTTCTAATGTTTCTAAAGCTGAAGAATAAAAATAAGCTTTCAGAGATTTAAAAACATCTATAATTACTGTTTAAATGAAATCAGAGATGAAAAATTGTGTGATATTCCATAACAAAATAATCTTTAGTAAACTGTATTGTTCTTAATATTTCAAGAAGCACATGTATAATGTACAATAGTAACAGGTCAAAGACGAAAAAGGGTTGAAGCATAAAAACAATACGAGTAATACTGCTTTAAAATTGTTGTTTTTCCCCCAAAAAATTAAAAAGTTTTCTGTTTAACGTAATTGTATTTTTGTGTTTGTTTTTCTGAGCAAAAAATAAATATGATACATTTTCCCCTGATTTATAGACGAGCTCCACTAAAATATCATTCAGTGTAACAATCTCGTCAGGCGTATTCACAACAACAAAAAAATATATTTATGACACATTAAACGACTAATTACTTTCACCCCGAATACTAATTAGTTGTAATTTTACAATTTTTAAATGTGCCTCTATCCTAGGTTTCGCCCATTTGTCAGTAAGAATGTTTTACTCATTTAAAACACAATCAAATTTAATATGCTCTCTTATTCTTTTATATATTTTAATATGTGCACGTCAGAATAAGCGTGTTGTTTGAATTTTTATATAAATATTGTGTTACACTGAATGACGATGTAACATTATTTCAACCAAATTTTGACATTTTATCCTCCAAAAACTATCTTAAAAGTAGACACTTTACTTGTATTTAACGTGCTTTCTATGGACATAAAATCACTTTTGTACATTTCTTTTGTTGCGGATGTCTTAACGGCATAATAGTCAACCAATGCATCGCAAATCAATTAAGTGTTCATCCCTACTTTTGATTTATTCATCCAAATTTTGCCAAATTAAATCAAAAGTAAATTCCATCCTCATTTATCGCATCACCAGATTCGATTCAGCTCAAATGAGTCGTTATTATGATTGATTGAGACCAGATTCTCTCACGGTGAGTGTGAAATATCGAGTTAAACGACAGCTTCTTTGATCACATGACGGTGTAGTTTAATATTTCACGCGTGTCCCTCGGCTTCCTCGCGCCGTGATGGACGTGTGGCTCTGTGAAGTGGCCACAAACAGGGATAAATAAATAAAGGCGGGCTCTTAGCGTGACCTTCTCCTGCTGTCTGTGATTGACAGACGCTTTATTATTCTCATACAGCCAGAACGAACGTGTGTGCTGAACACTAACGAGTCTGCATGAAAACACGGCCAAGTTAATGTCGTGTCAGAGCGGGTCAATATTGTTGATTATAACAAAACAAAACCATAAAAATCATTACTTGAAATTAAATAAATGTTAGCTGAAATTATATATTTTTAATTATATTTTTATAGCTAGTTCCCAAAGCAACATTTCTCATTTTCATTTATTTTAAGTTGAAGTACTAAAATAACTAAAACTAAATAATCTAAAACTAAAAACTCGAACTCAATAAAAAAAACTGTATAGATATATAGAAAAAAAACAAATAAATAAAAATGACAGAAATACAGAACAAAATTACTAAAACCTTAAAATTAAAGTTAAAAATGTAAAATTTATTAAAAATATGAATAAAAACTTTAATAGCATATTAGTAGTATACTAAAAAAATATAAAACTAAAACTTAAACTGTATAGATATATAGAAAAAAAACAAATAAATAAAAATGACAGAAATACAGAACAAAATTACTAAAACCTTAAAATTAAAGTTAAAAATGTCAAATTAATTAAGAAAAAATTAATAAAAACTTTAATAGCATATTAGTAGTATACTAAAAAATATAAAATAAAACTTAATAAAAACTGTATAGATATATAGAAAAAAAACAAATAAATAAAAATGACAGAAATACAGAACAAAATTACTAAAACCTTAAAATTAAAGTTAAAAATGTCAAATTAATTAAGAAAAAATTAATAAAAACTTTAATAGCATATTAGTAGTATACTAAAAAATATAAAATAAAACTTAATAAAAACTGTATAGATATATAGAAAAAAAACAAATAAATAAAAATGACAGAAATACAGAACAAAATTACTAAAACCTTAAAATTAAAGTTAAAAATGTCAAATTAATTAAGAAAAAATTAATAAAAACTTTAATAGCATATTAGTAGTATACTAAAAAATATAAAATAAAACTTAATAAAAACTGTATAGATATATAGAAAAAAAACAAATAAATAAAAATGACAGAAATACAGAACAAAATTACTAAAACCTTAAAATTAAAGTTAAAAATGTCAAATTAATTAAGAAAAAATTAATAAAAACTTTAATAGCATATTAGTAGTATACTAAAAAATATAAAATAAAACTTAATAAAAACTGTATAGATATATAGAAAAAAAACAAATAAATAAAAATGACAGAAATACAGAACAAAATTACTAAAACCTTAAAATTAAAGTTAAAAATGTCAAATTAATTAAGAAAAAATTAATAAAAACTTTAATAGCATATTAGTAGTATACTAAAAAATATAAAATAAAACTTAATAAAAACTGTATAGATATATAGAAAAAAAACAAATAAATAAAAATGACAGAAATACAGAACAAAATTACTAAAACCTTAAAATTAAAGTTAAAAATGTCAAATTAATTAAGAAAAAATTAATAAAAACTTTAATAGCATATTAGTAGTATACTAAAAAATATAAAATAAAACTTAATAAAAACTGTATAGATATATAGAAAAAAAACAAATAAATAAAAATGACAGAAATACAGAACAAAATTACTAAAACCTTAAAATTAAAGTTAAAAATGTCAAATTAATTAAGAAAAAATTAATAAAAACTTTAATAGCATATTAGTAGTATACTAAAAAATATAAAATAAAACTTAATAAAAACTGTATAGATATATAGAAAAAAAACAAATAAATAAAAATGACAGAAATACAGAACAAAATTACTAAAACCTTAAAATTAAAGTTAAAAATGTCAAATTAATTAAGAAAAAATTAATAAAAACTTTAATAGCATATTAGTAGTATACTAAAAAATATAAAATAAAACTTAATAAAAACTGTATAGATATATAGAAAAAAAACAAATAAATAAAAATGACAGAAATACAGAACAAAATTACTAAAACCTTAAAATTAAAGTTAAAAATGTCAAATTAATTAAGAAAAAATTAATAAAAACTTTAATAGCATATTAGTAGTATACTAAAAAATATAAAATAAAACTTAATAAAAACTGTATAGATATATATAAAAAATAAAATAAATTAAAAAATTACAGAAATACAGAACAAAATTACTAAAACCTTAAAATTAAAGTTAAAAATGTCAAATTAATTAAGAAAAAATTAATAAAAACTTTAATAGCATATTAGTAGTATACTAAAAAATATAAAATAAAACTTAATAAAAACTGTATAGATATATATAAAAAATAAAATAAATTAAAAAATTACAGAAATACAGAACAAAATTACTAAAACCTTAAAATTAAAGTTAAAAATGTAAAATTTATTAAAAATATGAATAAAAACTTTAATAGCATATTAGTAGTATACTAAAAAATATAAAACTAAAACGTAATAAAAAAATATATAGACATTTAAAAAATGAATAAAAATGACAAACATAACAAAATTGCTAAATTTTTACTACCATTAAAATTTTTTGAAAATATAAAAATAAAGACATATTGGACATATTTTAGGAATATAAAGACAGACATATTTTTTTTTTAAAAAGACAAAATGTTTCTAAAAATTATTTAAATTTTATTTTTAAAAATTATTTAAAATTATCTAAATTTCTACAATTTTAAATAAAATTAAAGTGGACACAGAACATATAAAAATTAACTAATTCAAAATATTTACAAAAGCTTAATAGTGTATCAGTGGTATACTACAATTAAATATTCTAAAAACATGACAAAAACTTTAACTGCAATTAAAATGAAAACAGAAAATATATAAATAAAATCAAATGTTAGCAGACGCTGCAATAGTACATGGCGTAACGGTACATCAATAGTATACTAAAGTAACACCGATGCAGAGAAGAGAAGTTTTTAAGGTTAAAATGACATCAAAATACAAATAAAGCTCATTTTAGTAAGTGTACGGTGACACGTTTGATGCATATAGAAATGTAAGTCACATTTAAATGGTTGTTGGTGTTTTAAGAATCCAGATGTGCTCTTTATTTGCTTACTTCTTCTTCTGAAAGCTGTCTCCTCGCCGTCGTCGTTTACCCTGAAGACTAACACCCTGAGCACCGCCGTGCCAAGCTCCTACTATCCAGGTAAAGCTCTGCATGTCCACTCACTTCTGTGCTTTTGTCACGTCGGTCAGCTTTATAGACCGCATGAAATCACAGTGGGAGTTCTGTTACCCCTCATCCAACATTTTGAGTTCATCTATATGCTGACGTACCACTAAACACATAAAAAATGCACTTTTAGAAGATATATTGTTCAAAAGTTTATTTTTGTTTTTTTGAAAATTTGTATTTTTATTCAGGGTTATTATAGTTAATCCTCAAAAAAAGTTTCATTTCTTGAAATAAAATAAACTTTAGCTAAAATACACTAAATAAACTAAAATAAGATATTTTAGAAAGCTTATTTTATTTCAGCGATCATAAAAACCATTCAAAGAAACATTTTCATTAATTGAAATAAAATAAAATAAATACAAATATTATATAAATATGTTAAATATACTAAAATAAAACATAAACTTATTTTATTTCAGCTACCATAAAAAAATGTATTGACTCGAAATATAAAATAAACTTCAACTGAAATATACTAAACATACTAAAATAAAATATTTTAAAAACTTGCTTTATTTTAGCTAGTTGCCAAGGCAACATTTCTACTATTAATTTAGTTTAACCTGATACATTAATAATAATTAATATATTAATTAAACATACATTAATAAAAATAAAAATTTCAAAAACACAAAAAACTAAAATGAATATAAAAACTGAAATTTCAAACTAAAAACTAATTATTAATTTAAAAATGTTATTCAAAACTATAATAGTATCTCAAAGATACTAAACTTATACTGCTTTTATTCATCAAGGACACTTTAAATTAATCAAAAAGTGCCAGTAAAGACATTTATAATGTTACAAAAGATTTCTATTTCAAATAAATGCTGTTCTTCTGAAC
>NW_015506292.1:242815-244756 GCF_001515645.1 Sinocyclocheilus grahami
AAACTGTATAGATATATAGAAAAAAAACAAATAAATAAAAATGACAGAAATACAGAACAAAATTACTAAAACCTTAAAATTTAAATTAAAAAAATAAAATTAAAAATATGAATAAAAACTTTAATAGCATATTAGTAGTATACTAAAAAATATAAAATAAAACTTAATAAAAACTGTATAGATATATATAAAAAATAAAATAAATTAAAAAATTACAGAAATACAGAACAAAATTACTAAAACCTTAAAATTAAAGTTAAAAATGTCAAATTAATTAAGAAAAAATTAATAAAAACTTTAATAGCATATTAGTAGTATACTAAAAAATATAAAACTAAAACGTAATAAAAAATATATAGACATTTAAAAAATGAATAAAAATGACAAACATAACAAAATTGCTAAATTTTTACTAACATTAAAATTTTTTGAAAATATAAAAATAAAGACATATTGGACATATTTTAGGAATATAAAGACAGACATATTTTTTTTTTAAAAAGACAAAATGTTTCTAAAAATTATTTAAATTTTATTTTTAAAAATTATTTAAAATTATCTAAATTTCTACAATTTTAAATAAAATTAAAGTGGACACAGAACATATAAAAATTAACTAATTCAAAATATTTACAAAAGCTTAAAAGCTTAATAGTGGTATACTACAATTAAATATTCTAAAAACATGACAAAAACTTTAACTGCAATTAAAATGAAAACAGAAAAACAGAAAATAAAATCAAATGTTAGCAGACGCTGCAATAGTACATGGCGTAACGGTACATCAATAGTATACTAAAGTAACACCGATGCAGAGAAGAGAAGTTTTTAAGGTTAAAATGACATCAAAATACAAATAAAGCTCATTTTAGTAAGTGTACGGTGACACGTTTGATGCATATAGAAATGTAAGTCACATTTAAATGGTTGTTGGTGTTTTAAGAATCCAGATGTGCTCTTTATTTGCTTACTTCTTCTTCTGAAAGCTGTCTCCTCGCCGTCGTCGTTTACCCTGAAGACTAACACCCTGAGCACCGCCGTGCCAAGCTCCTACTATCCAGGTAAAGCTCTGCATGTCCACTCACTTCTGTGCTTTTGTCACGTCGGTCAGCTTTATAGACCGCATGAAATCACAGTGGGAGTTCTGTTACCCCTCATCCAACATTTTGAGTTCATCTATATGCTGACGTACCACTAAACACATAAAAAATGCACTTTTAGAAGATATATTGTTCAAAAGTTTATTTTTGTTTTTTTGAAAATTTGTATTTTTATTCAGGGTTATTATAGTTAATCCTCAAAAAAAGTTTCATTTCTTGAAATAAAATAAACTTTAGCTAAAATACACTAAATAAACTAAAATAAGATATTTTAGAAAGCTTATTTTATTTCAGCGATCATAAAAACCATTCAAAGAAACATTTTCATTAATTGAAATAAAATAAAATAAATACAAATATTATATAAATATGTTAAATATACTAAAATAAAACATAAACTTATTTTATTTCAGCTACCATAAAAAAATGTATTGACTCGAAATATAAAATAAACTTCAACTGAAATATACTAAACATACTAAAATAAAATATTTTAAAAACTTGCTTTATTTTAGCTAGTTGCCAAGGCAACATTTCTACTATTAATTTAGTTTAACCTGATACATTAATAATAATTAATATATTAATTAAACATACATTAATAAAAATAAAAATTTCAAAAACACAAAAAACTAAAATGAATATAAAAACTGAAATTTCAAACTAAAAACTAATTATTAATTTAAAAATGTTATTCAAAACTATAATAGTATCTCAAAGATACTAAACTTATACTGCTTTTATTCATCAAGGACACTTTAAATTAATCAAAAAGTGCCAGTAAAGACATTTATAATGTTACAAAAGATTTCTATTTCAAATAAATGCTGTTCTTCTGAAC
>NW_015506292.1:247421-252014 GCF_001515645.1 Sinocyclocheilus grahami
ATTAAACGACTAATTACTTTCACCCCGAATACTAATTAGTTGTAATTTTACAATTTTTAAATGTGCCTCTATCCTAGGTTTCGCCCATTTGTCAGTAAGAATGTTTTACTCATTTAAAACACAATCAAATTTAATATGCTCTCTTATTCTTTTATATATTTTAATATGTGCACGTCAGAATAAGCGTGTTGTTTGAATTTTTATATAAATATTGTGTTACACTGAATGACGATGTAACATTATTTCAACCAAATTTTGACATTTTATCCTCCAAAAACTATCTTAAAAGTAGACACTTTACTTGTATTTAACGTGCTTTCTATGGACATAAAATCACTTGTGTACATTTCTTTTGTTGCGGATGTCTTAACGGCATAATAGTCAACCAATGCATCGCAAATCAATTAAGTGTTCATCCCTACTTTTGATTTATTCATCCAAATTTTGCCAAATTAAATCAAAAGTAAATTCCATCCTCATTTATCGCATCACCAGATTCGATTCAGCTCAAATGAGTCGTTATTATGATTGATTGAGACCAGATTCTCTCACGGTGAGTGTGAAATATCGAGTTAAACGACAGCTTCTTTGATCACATGACGGTGTAGTTTAATATTTCACGCGTGTCCCTCGGCTTCCTCGCGCCGTGATGGACGTGTGGCTCTGTGAAGTGGCCACAAACAGGGATAAATAAATAAAGGCGGGCTCTTAGCGTGACCTTCTCCTGCTGTCTGTGATTGACAGACGCTTTATTATTCTCATACAGCCAGAACGAACGTGTGTGCTGAACACTAACGAGTCTGCATGAAAACACGGCCAAGTTAATGTCGTGTCAGAGCGGGTCAATATTGTTGATTATAACAAAACAAAACCATAAAAATCATTACTTGAAATTAAATAAATGTTAGCTGAAATTATATATTTTTAATTATATTTTTATAGCTAGTTCCCAAAGCAACATTTCTCATTTTCATTTATTTTAAGTTGAAGTACTAAAATAACTAAAACTAAATAATCTAAAACTAAAAACTCGAACTCAATAAAAAAAACTGTATAGATATATAGAAAAAAAACAAATAAATAAAAATGACAGAAATACAGAACAAAATTACTAAAACCTTAAAATTAAAGTTAAAAATGTAAAATTTATTAAAAATATGAATAAAAACTTTAATAGCATATTAGTAGTATACTAAAAAAATATAAAACTAAAACTTAAACTGTATAGATATATAGAAAAAAAACAAATAAATAAAAATGACAGAAATACAGAACAAAATTACTAAAACCTTAAAATTTAAATTAAAAAAATAAAATTAAAAATATTAATAGAAACTTTAATAGCATATTAGTAGTATACTAAAAAATATAAAATAAAACTTAATAAAAACTGTATAGATATATATAAAAAATAAAATAAATTAAAAAATTACAGAAATACAGAACAAAATTACTAAAACCTTAAAATTAAAGTTAAAAATGTAAAATTTATTAAAAATATGAATAAAAACTTTAATAGCATATTAGTAGTATACTAAAAAATATAAAACTAAAACGTAATAAAAAAATATATAGACATTTAAAAAATGAATAAAAATGACAAACATAACAAAATTGCTAAATTTTTACTACCATTAAAATTTTTTGAAAATATAAAAATAAAGACATATTGGACATATTTTAGGAATATAAAGACAGACATATTTTTTTTTTAAAAAGACAAAATGTTTCTAAAAATTATTTAAATTTTATTTTTTAAAATTATTTAAAATTATCTAAATTTCTACAATTTTAAATAAAATTAAAGTGGACACAGAACATATAAAAATTAACTAATTCAAAATATTTACAAAAGCTTAATAGTGTATCAGTGGTATACTACAATTAAATATTCTAAAAACATGACAAAAACTTTAACTGCAATTAAAATGAAAACAGAAAATATATAAATAAAATCAAATGTTAGCAGACGCTGCAATAGTACATGGCGTAACGGTACATCAATAGTATACTAAAGTAACACCGATGCAGAGAAGAGAAGTTTTTAAGGTTAAAATGACATCAAAATACAAATAAAGCTCATTTTAGTAAGTGTACGGTGACACGTTTGATGCATATAGAAATGTAAGTCACATTTAAATGGTTGTTGGTGTTTTAAGAATCCAGATGTGCTCTTTATTTGCTTACTTCTTCTTCTGAAAGCTGTCTCCTCGCCGTCGTCGTTTACCCTGAAGACTAACACCCTGAGCACCGCCGTGCCAAGCTCCTACTATCCAGGTAAAGCTCTGCATGTCCACTCACTTCTGTGCTTTTGTCACGTCGGTCAGCTTTATAGACCGCATGAAATCACAGTGGGAGTTCTGTTACCCCTCATCCAACATTTTGAGTTCATCTATATGCTGACGTACCACTAAACACATAAAAAATGCACTTTTAGAAGATATATTGTTCAAAAGTTTATTTTTGTTTTTTTGAAAATTTGTATTTTTATTCAGGGTTATTATAGTTAATCCTCAAAAAAAGTTTCATTTCTTGAAATAAAATAAACTTTAGCTAAAATACACTAAATAAACTAAAATAAGATATTTTAGAAAGCTTATTTTATTTCAGCGATCATAAAAACCATTCAAAGAAACATTTTCATTAATTGAAATAAAATAAAATAAATACAAATATTATATAAATATGTTAAATATACTAAAATAAAACATAAACTTATTTTATTTCAGCTACCATAAAAAAATGTATTGACTCGAAATATAAAATAAACTTCAACTGAAATATACTAAACATACTAAAATAAAATATTTTAAAAACTTGCTTTATTTTAGCTAGTTGCCAAGGCAACATTTCTACTATTAATTTAGTTTAACCTGATACATTAATAATAATTAATATATTAATTAAACATACATTAATAAAAATAAAAATTTCAAAAACACAAAAAACTAAAATGAATATAAAAACTGAAATTTCAAACTAAAAACTAATTATTAATTTAAAAATGTTATTCAAAACTATAATAGTATCTCAAAGATACTAAACTTATACTGCTTTTATTCATCAAGGACACTTTAAATTAATCAAAAAGTGCCAGTAAAGACATTTATAATGTTACAAAAGATTTCTATTTCAAATAAATGCTGTTCTTCTGAACGAAGACTGGAGTAATGATGCTGAAAATACAGTTTGCTCACAGAAATAAATTACAGTTTAACAGATATTCACATAGAAAACAGCTGTTTTATATTCTAATAATATTTCGCAATTTTTACAGCGTTTTAGATCAAATAAATGCACATTTAAAAAATCGTACCAAACCCAAACTTTTAAACGGTGGTGTAAACTTTTACATTTTACAGTTTTTTCTTTGTGCAAGGTGGCTAACTATTAACAGTTTAACCAGCAAAGCATGGGGGGGGTCTGTGTGTAACCAGTTATGTCTGTACGGTCACCTGTTTAACCTTCCTGACTAATACAGTACTGACTTGATCCGGATCAGTGTGGACTGACCCGCTTTTCTCTTCTCTGTAAACCTCTGCATGTCTCTCGGCCGTGAGCAGATCCCTTCGTGCCGACCGCAATCTTAGGTGAGAAAGCCTCTGTTTCTGTTCCACACATGACGGTGTCCTGAGAATAGCTTGTTTGTGTTGACGAGAGACAGACAGAAAGTAGATCTGACGCTTCCTCACATTCATACCTGCCTGCTTTTCTCTTCTGTGTGAGACTTGAGGGTTTATTCCTCCCCGAGCCGTGGCTTCACCCCATCCCATCCGCATTCCGTGTCGTGCGTGTGACGTCACGTATGTCTATGACCTCTCATGTGCATGGACAGATAATGTGGACCGGATGAGGGGGGAGTGACAGTGTGGCACGAACGAAAAAAGCGACCCATGGTCATTTCCATCAGTGTCTTCAGATGCGCTCTTCATGCTCACGATAGCGTTTAAAACACACTTTTCCACTTTTCAAATGTCAGAGTCTGTGTTTATAACGATCGCATTTATAAACTTTAATAATGGCTCCAAATCACTATATTAAAATATTAAATGGGTTCAGGAAGTATATTTCCCATTCATCCATTCGAAAGACACGAGGATGCGTACTAACGAGGGAATTACTGAACTAGTAGTCCCATTAAAGCACTTTTGTTGTCTTAAAGGGATCGTTCACCTGATCTATCATTTGCTCACCCTCGTGTCGTTTCTGTCTTCTGTGGAACACAAAACAAGATATTTTAAAGAGGTCATATGATGCAATTTTTTTCAAAGATCATTATTTTGTGTATTTGGTGTAACAGAATAAGTTGACATGCTTTAATGTTCAAAAAACACATTATTTTTCAAATACTGTACATTATTGTAGGTCCTCTATGCCCCGTCTCTCTCAAACGCTTCGTTTTCTACAAAGCCCCTCCTTCTGACAAGCGCAGTCTGCTCTGATTGGCCAGCTGACCCAGTGCATTGTGATTGGCCGAGCACCGCAAGCACGCATCGGAAATGTAACTTCCCTTACCATAATCGCGAGCGTCAGCTTTCAAAGTAAATATCAAGACAGTTAATAATGTCGTTAGTTTTACCATCAGTTCAAGCC